>NW_026252110.1:0-300607 GCF_025399195.1 Umbelopsis ramanniana AG
TGAATTATGCTATCTAATCCGTCCGGGTCCATTTGTCTAAGGGAGTAACTTGATCAATTGTATTATGACTACTTCCGTTTAATCATGAATTAATATCATTAACAGTGTACGCCATTATCAGAACCACTTAGCACTTGTAAAAGAAGAGACTGTACTTAGCGGTGTAAACTATAAGCATAAGCACTTAGCGCTTACAAGAACTGACTGTAGTCATCGGTGTAAACCACAAGCATCAGCACTTAGCGCTTATAAAATATTGACTGTAATGGTTGAATAGGCAATCTCTTTACATTTCAATTATAATGTCCCTCCCGCGCTATGTCTCTCGCTAACGCTCGTTCCATTACGCAATAAAAGTTTCCTTAGATGCTTTCAGGGCCAGCAAAATCTTGGTGCCAGCGGACTTTCAAATATTAATCAGAACCTCGAATTCATCGAGAAGGACATGAATGTCGTTCTACATTCCACCCTTACCCAACTCCATTCCGTTCACTTCCACCTTCAGTCCATTTCTACATCATTTTATTTTTTTATGTCATATTCTCCCACTATTTCATAATTGTTATCGCCAGATATAAGCGGTTTAAACTCGACCACTCCTATGCGGCATCAACTCAACCAATCGATTTGTCCTTCTCAGTGATAGCCCATTTGAACGCCAGAACCAGGTGAGTTGACTTTCGGTTATGGATGATAACATCGACCTTAGTGGCGAGCATTAATGCTCATTTCCTCCGGTGAATGCTTAAGTTATATAGACTCAAACTCGCCCTGCGACACCTAAGCGCTCTCCAGTATACGGCTGTTGCCATGGATAGCCGATTTGAGCGTTTGGTGTAAAAGCTACAGCAAGGTGTATGCCATTTGTTTTTATGACAAAAATACGTTCATTTCCATAAAAGGCAGCTTTTTCCAAGGCAATTAGGCTATAATGAGCTGCTTGATGTCGACTGCAAAGAGATACTGCACTTTATGCTTGCTTTCAACAAATGAATCATGAAATGTCGGCTAAAGGTGCCCGTTTATGAAAAAATGAGAGCACCCATCCTTAGAACCATATCCGCTATGAAGAGTGTCAACGCCTAGCAAATTAGAGAAACATATATCATATTGTCAATGGTTTCGATGAATTATCATTCAGAAATACAAATTTATAGACAGTAATGAAGAAAATACTTTCAAGATTGGAACATTGTGTCCAACATGCAAATTGTAAGCACCAAAACATAAAATTGAAATTCCATAAGTCAGCTAACATTGGTAAATGAAGTATCGACTTTGGACAACGAATTTTCTTTTACACTAACAGCAGATCAACATATAGTATAGAAAACAAGGTAAGGCTGCAAACAGGTTGCCTTGATCATTGTTATTAACCATAAGAACTGCTCAACACTAAGCGTTTAGCGCTTACAAAAACTGACTGTAGTCAACGGTATGCATCAGCATTTAGCCCTCGTAAAAAAAGAGACTGCAGTTCATAGTGTAAGTTATAATCATAAAGCAGTTAGCGCTTACAAAAAATCAACTGTAGTTAACGGTGTAAGCTATCAGCATAAGCACTGATCGCTCATAAAAAAGAGACTGTAGTTAAAAGTGCAAGCTATTAAGCATAAGCCTTTTAGCACTCATGATAAGTGATTGTAGTTAACAGTGTACGCCATTGCCATAAGCAGAAGCGCTTAATGTGGTCATTTGCTCGTTCCCAATGAGGTGCGCGTTTGCTTAAGACATGAGTACATTTCACTTGTCATTCGACTTAAATCAACTGCAGGGATTCGTCGATTGCACTCTTTGGTTGTTACGCAGTGTCAAAAAGCTCAGGTGTCCAACCTTCAGCTATGCTCTGATCGTCTTACATTTGATCATATTGACTAAGCAGTAGGGCAGGCGAATAAACGTCACCCTTTACTATTGCAAGATATTACCGAATGATTTCTGTGAACGGTAGACTGTATCCGACGACCGTCTTTATAATCGATTAGGCAGATTCGTAGCTATCCGAAAGGCTTAACCAAGTATCATGTCATCGCGGAATAAATTTTCCGCAAGCCGGCTTAAATAATGAAATTTAGGCGTCATTACATTGGCTAAATGTAGATCTTAAACCGTTTCAGTATACAAGTATATAAGTGGGGAAACGGCTCTCTCATCAACTGCACAAGAATATTTACCTTCAACGATCTTTATCAACAATCAAAATGAATAAACCACTAGTAGCAATTTGTGGGGCAACAGGGTGAGCAGTAACACTTGTCACTACTATACGGCCGTTAAACTCTATTCTGACAGTGATTCAATTTAACAGAGTTCAAGGCAAGTTTGATGACTAACTTTTCAGTCATACCTTTCTGAAACTCTTCTTCTGGATGATGGTAGTCAGAGTTGGTTATAGAAAAAATGGACAGCTAATATAATTTATACATTCAGGTGGATCTGTTGTTAAAGCGCTTTTGCAAACTGGAGCTTACAGAATTAGAGGGTACAGATTGTGCCAACCTTGTCGCTATGAAAGCTTTAAATACATATTCTAACATGCTTTTTTGATAGCCTTACACGCAATGTAAACTCTGACAGAGCCAAATCATTAACTGCAGAAGGAGTGGAAATGGTGCAGGCAAATCTTTCTGAGAAGGAGGAGGTTAAGCGCGCTTTGCAAAACGCTGATATTGTGTTCGCTGTAACCAATTTTTGGGATCCCGAGATCATCGGGAAGGACGTCACTCTCGAAGTAAAGCAAGGAAAGATCTTAGCTTATGCTGCGAAAGAAAATCAAGTTAGCTGGTTTCTTTGGAGCTCCCTTCCTAATGTTACAAAGCAGAGCAACGGAAAGTTCCAACACGTTGATCACTTTTCTGGTAAGTTATCGGAGCTGGTATTTACTTTACCTTTCTCCTTGACATATTCACCAACTGAAATCTCAACGCTCACAATGAACAGGAAAGAATGACGTTGAAGAGTACATCAAATCGATCGGCCTACCGGCCACCTTCATTTATGTCGCGTGTTACATGAGTAACTTCGGCCAAATGTTCCCTCTGGTACCGAATGGCGATGGTTCGCAAACTCTAAAAATTCCGGAAGTCAAAGAAGATACATATTTTGACTTGGTTGACACAGCAACTGATACTGGATCTCTAGTACGATCTGTTTTGGAAAACCGTAACACCTATCTTGGCAAGAGTATTCCCGTCGTTGGCGATCGCATAACCTTCAAGGAAATGGCTGATACTTACAGCAAAGGTAATGTGTAGCAAGCATTGCATTTTCCTTTTGCAAACAGAGAGCTAATATTTGAAATGAAACAAAATCAGTTACCGGTATCCCTACGCGGGCATCTACAATGACGAAAGAAGAATTGGATGGACCCTTCAATTTCCTTAACAACAGCGAACTTCTCGATATGTTGGCATGGTTCCGTGACTATGGATATTACGGAAATACATTTGGTTCGAATGGATCAGGTGCTGTAGAAGCTGCTAAGGCAACTGGATTTCAAGGAACTAAGTTCGAGAACTTCCTTCGCCGTAACATTAAGCGACCTTGAGTAGCTTTGCGATCACATATCCTACCAAAGCATTGGAAGCACTGCGATTTGTCGATGCGAGTAAGATGGATTCAATTGATTACAATCATAATAAGTTTAATAAATCACAGTTGAAACAGAGTTTCTACTCAGTCTGATGGACAACTTTTAGGCATGTCAAGTGTTTACAATATCCAGCTTACAAAAGTCCTGTGATACTAGGAAATTGCAAACGGTTCCTTTTCAAAACTTGAACAGGCTATTGAAGATCGATTATCGCAATTCCTACCTTCAATTTCGATTCATGGCCGTTGAATTATTTTATGTGACAGTCAGCGAAGAATGCTCATAAACGGCCCCAGGAGTAGTCTTGGTTACTTTTTCGTAACATTCAGAAGATAGATGATAGTATTGATATGCTGTCGCCACTGAGCTAGGGCAATTCATTGTGATAGGACGCTGATCTGTGAAGGGATCGGTATATAATGTTCGACTATGTATTGGATATTGAGTGATCTATTCAATTCATCAACTATTGACTACCAATTTGGCAGCCGCAACAAATTGACTTTAAGGTGCACATAGTAATACTTGGAGCAGAGGTTTTTTCAGACGAAAGATATAGTAGAACTATTGTGCCGCTCTAATGTTAGGGTGAACGTTTGTATTCTGTTTCTTTGCCACAGTCCCGAAAGTGAATTAAATTAAACATTAGGCTTGCTGCAAATACGAATTTTCCACGCGAGTAAAAACGAGAGAAACAGACGTCTTTTAAAATTATTACCGCTTGCCACAGAATTCAAAATGAAGACCAAGTTACTATATGTTTTGTTCATGAAATAAGAACAGGAACGTTTATTCGGCAGTGATAATTCGGGTAAAATACATTATTGTCCTCTCTCATCATCAAGCTTATCAAAGCTTCCACTAGGTGCCTTTACGCATCCTTGTAGACCAGGGGCTGCATTTAGGTTAGCCTGAGCGCAACTGAATCCTTGGGCGCAGACTGTCACAATGTCGTTGCCTGTTATATCCCTGGTACGGAAGGATTGGAAAGGCTGTGTTTGCACAACTCCTGAACCGCTTTGAATCATAAAATCCAAAGCACCAGTTGTACAGTCTGTTGATGTAAATGTAGTTATAAAGACATCGGCGGTTGCAATGCTGAGGATAGCGGCAAAGGTTATGGTTTGTAGTAGACGAAACATTGCTGAAAATTTGGATAGACAGTGATTTGGTAAGCAAATGGTGCTGTATGAATAACCGCTTAAAAAATACATACCGTACTTATAAGAATCATGAAGCCTTTGTTACGGCCTCAATATTTGCGTCCGTTTGATGGCTTGACGACATATCTCCAAAGCCCAGCAACAACAGCACAGCCAATTGACCCAAGCCACTTTCAACACAGCCGATCAATGTAAACTGCTTTCAGTAATGTCAAAGTGCAATTACTGAACAAAACGAAGGGATAGTCTCATTTTCATCGATGTTATGATAGCACACTGGTTTTCTATGAAGGAACAAGAAGACGGATAGACATGCGATGCAAAGGGTAACTAACTAACTCGACATATCGCGAGTGAGTTTATTTCAATGTCTGCACTCTTACGTTGCTGCTATGAAACAAATTTACGTAAATGAGGCTGAAACCCATTAATAATTCCATGTTGAACAAACCAGCTTTCCCTACCCCGTCCCCTGACCTATATTTCCCAGATACACCAGGATCGCAAACATAGGCTTTCAAAGTGTCAAAGAAAATTCGTCAACTTTTGTAGATGCATACTGTAACGTTTTCCAATATAGACTCTTACATATTACAATCATTATCCGTTCAAAAATCATCACGGACTGAATACCGATAGGAAATTGCTAAGAATTTTATTTTAATAATTGGATAAAATGGGCTGTAGATAGCTAGCCGTATTGTATCAAGCGTGATCCCATATCAATTCACATTCAAATATCAGGTCCGAACTCAAAGTCTGCAGGAGAGGGCTGGTGGACAGTAGCTGTCAAATGAAGTTTTCCCTCAGCATCCGTTTTGAATACACCTATTGTGTTGGAATTTTGATTTCCACAGTAAACAAATTTTCCTTCAGGGTCAATGTTGAGACCGCGAGGATATTCTCCAGCGCTACCAATGATTTGAACTAATGTAAGTTTGCCTGTGGTTGTATTGATTTTATACACCGCGATGCTGCCTTCTTCGGTTCCAGGGACTCGATTGGTCCCGTACAAGGTCTTGCCGTTAGGGGAAATACGAATTTCGCCTCCGTATGAGACCTTGGAAAAGTTGGCTGGTAAAGTATCGATGCTCTGAACAAAAATGAAGGTTCCTAGAATTGCATCATACTTGAATACAGAGATAAAGTTGCCTTCTTCCGTAATGATATAAAAGAATTTGCCGTCCTTTGAGAAAACGCCATGTCGAGGGCCAGCTCCACCGTTGATATTGATATAAGGCTGTTCTGTACTGGCGGTGAGAGACCCATCCTTTCCGAGTGTGAATACGTTGATACGGTCGATGCCGAGATCAAAGCCGAGGACTTGAGTTTGGTTGATTGCGGAGATCAGCTGATGTGCATGAGGTGATTCGTGGCCTTGCAGGGATGCCAAGCTATCACCATTGACTGCAGGATCTTTAACTTCTTTGTTTGGGCTGCCAATTGCACCGTTTTGTTCAATAGGATATGTCCAGAAAATGCCTTTGTCATAAGAAGTTCCAAGTAAGAAATTGCCTGAAGGGTGAACTGCCACATGGGCTGGGGCAGAGCCAATAGAATTTTGTTTGTTGATGAATTTTAGACTGCCGTTCTTTTCGACTTGGAAGGCAGAGTATGTATTATTCAATTCGTTGCAAGCATAAATGTATTGATTGCTGGGATGTAGCGAGAGATAGGAAGGTGCCAATGACTCAGTTTGATCTACTAGAGTGAGGTTTCCATTCTGTGCATTGGCCGTGTACACATTTATGTTGTTTCCATAAGACCCAACGTATATATGCCGCTTCGCCTGGACAGAAGCAAGGTAAGTAGCTGCAACAGATGCAATCGACAAAAGAGATTTGGCCAGCATGATATCCGATAATTCAGTGACTGAGGAAGCCTCTTTTTAAACCCTTCAGTTTTTACCCAAATTAGAACCAAATCAAGCGAGCCGAAGTAACCAAAATAGGACTCAGCAAATTTGCTGCTATGTATTGTTAGTGGATTGATAATAGTTCTCATTTCTTTGCACTATAACTGAATTTGATAGTGAACCTCTTGTTACTGCACACAGTTTATAACTACTCTGTAGATCTGTCAGACTCAGGTAATATTTGGTATTCATATTACTATCATTGATAGAGGAAAAGGGCCCGCATGCGAGATGTGGCACAACATAGCGGAATGTAGTAAAATTCTATTTTTTGGCAATGGCAGGAAGCTTTGGCAATCGTGTGAAAGGCTAGGAAAAATGAATACGACTACATTCATTTGATAGCGCTTTAGTGAAACATGGATGTGCAATATAAGGTTTGCAAGACACTAGCATCATTGATAATCTTAGGGACTTTGATGCAAAGTTGAGCCTTGAAATGCAGTATGTGCTCTAGAATGAATATAAAGGATACAGTGGACAGGTCTTCACCAGTCATAACGATATGGATATGTTGTTTCATCCTTGTGGATCTTGCTTCGCAGAGACCTGATCTTTCCAAGTAATTCTTCTGTCAAGTAACTCAACAATTTAATTCGTCATTTTCAGCTGATATACGATAATCAGAATGTACGCACCTCTCGCAGCTGTAAAACTTGCAACATGAGACGGTATTCAGTAATGTAATTTTCAACGACAAGCATTGGCGATATAACTCTGGCAAATTCTTGAGGACTGATATTTCAAACTTCCTTTTGAACAAAATTGAATTTGCAAATGCTCAGCGTGTATTTCGAACTTTTCGTTTTTTTGAAGTAATCATTCGTCATAACTTATTTCTTTTCTATTCATGCGGGACAATGTAATAGTCCAAGCTTTCGGAGTTACATTCCCAGGTTATGAGTTTTTTGTTACTTGCCTACTTGCCTTTATATTGTTGCCCTTTAAATGTGCTTCGTAAGTCATTCAAGAAAATTTACCTTTGTAGATTTGCATGATCATCAAAGTAGCCAACGAGGTAAAAGGGAAAATTAACAAGACAAAGGTTTACGAATCAACATTGATGAATGCAGCTGGCCGTTGTTTCAAAATTCGAAAGCGATGAAAAATTAACTTTTCAAGTAATTGCGTTGTAACTACCATTAACACAATGCTCATCCATGAAAATTCACTGTCAATACCATTGAAAGCGCACAGTTTTAGGGATAATAATCTCGAAATGAACTTCCTGTTAATTCATCAAATGCGATTAAAAGCACCTCTTATATTGATCTTTTGCATCGTAAGCCGAGCTGTAATAGTTCCTAACAACTTGATTTCCAATATCTTCTTGAATGAACAGTAGCATAACGTTATAACTCATTCCATTTGGTTTTCCGTAACTGTACATGAATTTTTTGAGCAATCGCCCAAATTGTTACGAAAATTTACCATTGTCTTGCTTGTACCCTTAACAGAACTCCTACTCGATTTCAAGAATTCATCATAACTAATTAATCCTGATGCAATGTAGTTCACGTCTCATTTGCTTTCAGTTTACGACGGCAAGGACGTAGAAGAAGACTTCCTTTTTTTTTATATAGCAGACACACACACGCTAGCGACATCGAAATTTTTTGGGGAAATTAGATTTCCACCGTCACAATCAGTTGTTTTCGAAGAGTTCACCAGCGCGTCTTTATTTTTACGGATAAGTTTCCATTATCATCGACATCCACCATGAGTAAGTGAACAAAATGATAAAATCGGATTGCAATCAATACGACCAACACCAGACGTTGCTGAATACTGATATTGTGATATTACTTTCCACAAGATTTTGGTAATCAAGCAAAACCCAGCGGCTTTGGATTTGGAAGCGCAGGTATGAAATGTTCCGTGCTCACTTTACGACCTTATACCCTCATGCTAAATTGCTATTGCAACTTTCGTTTGAATGTCTTACATAGCACCCACTTCAGCACCACTATTCGGAGCCGCCTCAACGACACCCGCTGCCAACACGGGCATGACCTTTGGTCAAAGTCCTGCACCAGCTACCTCCACGCCAGCTTCTAATACTTTCTCATTTGGCAATACTACACCAGCAGCCTCGCCATTTGGAGCCTCTACGCCAGCTCAGGGAACTGGAACAACTTTTAGCTTTGGCCAAACTCCTGCAAATACTGCTTCTTCGGCACCCCAAGGCTTTGGGGCTTCCGCAGCACCCACCACTTCTGCACCTGCTTTCAACTTTGGTGGATCTACCGCCTCTTCTAATACACCAGCAGCGGCAACTGGTGGCTTCAGCTTCCCAACTGCTGCGAGCACTCCTGCTTCAGCACCTTCTTTCGGCGCCGCCTCTGCTGCAGCTACCTCTACTACTTCTTCGTTCTCATTTGGTCAGCCCAACACAACCACCTCGAATGCAGCTCCATCTACAGGAAGCGGATTCAGCTTTGGTCAACCTGCTGCCACAAGTGCTGCTTCCGGAGCTCTTGGATCAGGTTAGTATGCAGCTCATGGGGTATTCATATTAATAAGAGGGTCACATATTCAATCATTCCCTACATAGCCACGTCAGCACCTGCTACTAATACTACCCCGTCGTTTGCGCCTACATTGACCACAAATCCTACGGTTTCTGTTGCACCCACCACAGCAGCCCCTACGGCAGCATCGTCAGCACCTGCAAAACCCGTCACTGTCCCAACGCCGTCATCACTGAAGAACAAGACCATGGAGGAGATCTTGAACAAATGGACAAAGGAATTGGATTCGTATAGCGCTGAATTCCATCGGCAGGCTGTAGAAGTTGCTGAGTGGGACAGAGAGTTGATCGAAAACGGTAGTAAGGTAAGCTGGATATGCACGGATATCAGATGTGAAGTATAGGCAAATATATCCTCATACCATTTCGCCCGTAACTAGATCTCCAACCTCAACAACGATGTGATTAAGACCGAAGCATTGCAAGGCGAGATAGACCAAAGCCTCTCGTATATCAATGCACAGCAGGAAGATCTCAGCAGCATTCTGGATGCTTATGAGAAGCAAATGAAGGAGGTGTTGGATGAAAGTAATTTGCAGCAGCCTATGCAACCAGCAGATATACAACGCGAAAAGGCATACTCTCTTGCTGAAGGCCTCAACAAACAACTTGACGACGTTAGCAGGAACTTGAATATCATGATTGATGAAGTGAATAAGATGAATGGAACTGAACAATCAATTGATGATAACGACACTGAGGATAATGTAAGTGATATACATAACATGGCAGGATAATCATAGTAAAAACATCATGCTGATGGGGCTCTCTTATAGGTTTCACAAATCGTTAAGATTCTTAACGCCCATTTGACCTCTTTGCAATGGATCGATAGCACAACTAGCACGATGCAGAACAAGATTCAAGACATTAGCAAGTTGCAGGACAAAATCGAAAGAGACCATGCACAAACCTTACTTCGAAGATAGATTCTGGCTTAACAATATCAATATCAGATTCCTTGCAATACCCCTTGCAGTAGTAAATAAAAAATGACATGTGAACACCTCTATACTAGTTCCATTGCCTTCAAGTTGTACCTTTGGGATTTGTGATGGGCTTTTTTTTAAAAAAGAAATAAGAGGATGCTATGTAGGTAAGAGTTTTTTAACGATAAATTTTCTAGCTCTGTAGAGCTTTTGACAATTGACACTTCACAATTTAAAACTACTGCTGGAAATGCATAATGTTAAGGCAGAAAATTCTTGCTTTTCGTAAATTTTAGTGCATCTTTGGATTTGAAGACTAGGGACAGATATGCTTAGATTTTGCCAACTGCGCATATTCTTAGTAGTAGCACCAAACTAGCCTACATCAATTTCTTCTCCCCACAACCTAAACTTTTTCACGGGGCGATTGACAGTAGAAGGGCTAAAACGACTAGAAGAAACATAATATAATCTTTAATAATTCAAATATTCTATTATACGAAAATCGCTTCTACATGGTGCGATGAATAGCGATTCAAACCAGCTTCCACCTCGTACCTGTTGCAACATTTTTAACTCAGAAATTTTTTGCTGTGAAACAACAAAAGGAAAAAATCGTTAATTGCACCATTTTTTTTTTTAACGCTTTCGACTTTTCTCTCCATCGCTGTTCATCATGACCAAGGCTGCCTCTCAAATCTTTGTTCTCTCCGGCCCATCAGGCTCCGGAAAGTCTACTCTTTTGAAAAAGCTCTTTTCTGAATACCCTGACACCTTTGGTTTCAGCGTTTCTCGTAAGTCACTTTGCGCAAATCGCACGAATTTGTAGCTGAGCTCAAGATGTTGGCAGCTAACCAGGTTATTCCCTTCTTCAGACACTACTCGACAACCACGTCAAGGAGAGGAGAATGGAAAGGACTATCACTTTGTCAACAAGGATGATATGATCAAGGAAGTCGCAGAGGGTAAATTTATTGAGAGCGCTACCTTCTCTGGCAACATGTATGGTAAGCAGACATATTCAGCAAGTAAATCATATCGACATGATAACTCATTCTAGTGTCAAGGTACATCTATCAAGGCAGTGCAAGATGTTGTTGCTCGTGGCAAAATCTGTGTGTTGGACATTGATATGCAAGGTGTTCAGGCTGTCAAGCAAACAACACTGAACCCTCGCTACATTTTCGTTCAGCCTCCTAGCCTAGAGACTTTGGAAAAGCGATTGCGAGGAAGAGGAACTGAAGCAGAAGATGCTATTCTCAACCGATTGGCAGCTTCGCGAAGAGAGCTCGAATATGCTCAGCAACCTAACGCGTATGACCGCATCATCATCAACGACGATTTGAACAGAGCCTATGAGGATCTGAAGAATGCTATTTTTGTATCTGAATCCGCATAGCTACCATCGTGAACAACATATAGACAGTAGCCAAACATCACCATAATATAGATATTTTTTTTTGTGTATTTATTGACATTTTGACGTACGTATGGTCATAACAAGACTTTAGATACTCTTTCCATTGCTGTTGGGGCATATTCCTAACAAGGTTTGTTCCCCCCAAGAATGTGTTCCAAAGTGATGCATGATTTATGCGTTGTAGTGTGGCTTATATTTAATACACAGCTAATGGCTTCATGCGTATGAAGGTTCAACAGTTTTTGACAAGGATAACAGCATAACTGCTGTTGCCTTTGTCCGTTACTACATGAGCTCATAGAGCGAGCCAATCAACTAGGCACGTGTAGTATAATAATGGTTAATATGTACAATATAGAAAACCCGTAAGGAGAGACGCAAGAAACGCGAAAACGAATCATTTTGTAAATCTGATTGTGTGTCTTTTTCTTCAACGCCGTATATGTCCATTTACATAATAGTACGGCGGTTTGTAACGAAAGCAGATGAAAATCAGGCACTCCCAATATGTCATTATGAAATCCAAGTGCACCAAGTAAAAAATCATGATAATTTCTATTTCAAAGTGATTTGAAAAATGAGCGTGAACATTATGGAAGCATTATACCATCCTTCCGTTATTTTGTTACCTTCCTGGATAGCATTCCATCATCTCTCAATTCAATTTTTCCAGTTGGAAAGCCAGTCACAGCGGAAGTCTTGCTGGAAATCAAGGAAGCTGAGCAGGCAGAGCAGATCAAGAAGCTAGATCCTCATTTCAGCTTGTAGAGAGCGACTAAAGTCATTAAAGCCATAAGGATCTAAATAGGCAATAGCTTTTCCTTGAAGGTTGCAGCGTAAAAAAGTGCCTTTAGATTGCGCCGCAGACCTGAAATATGGCTCATGGAAAAGCAGCGAAAGACATGGAAGCTGGGTTTGTGACGTTTTTCCTTTGCAATATTTTTTGATGCTCGGATAACAACGCTAACATATTCCCTCTCAATCCTTTCAAGTCATGTCTGTCGTTGGTAAGCATTACACACCTAAAAACATATTAATCCGCCTATTCTTTCCCACTGACATTTCCATGCTCAATTATCTATCTAGGTATTGATTTCGGTAACCTTCAATCTGTCATAGCTGTCGCTAGAAACCGCGGTATCGACGTTATCTGCAACGAAGTTTCAAACCGTGCCACCCCGTAAGTTGATCATCACGATGCATTCGTACCTGCACTTTATAAATTTCCAAACACTGATTTCAAATCCTATGCGTCACTTACTTTTAGCTCTTTGGTGTCTTTTGGCCCCAAGCAACGTTTCATTGGCGAGTCTGCTAAGACCCAAGAGGTTTCCAACTTCAAGAACACTGTTTCCTCTTTGAAGCGTTTGGCTGGTCGTACTTTCCAAGACCAAGAGGTTCAAGAAGTTGAAAAGCAATATATCAATGCTGAACTTGTTGATGTTCACGGCCAAGTTGGTGTTAAGGTAGTGTTTAGTGAAATTTATAATATGGCATTGATGCATGGATGAAACAGCCACCTTTAATACGTTCGTATTTCTTTTAGGTCAACTACTTGGGCGAGCAACAAACTTTCTCCAACGTTCAATTGATCGCCATGTACCTCACCAAGTTGAAGGAAACCACTGCTCACGAACTTAACGCTCCAGTCTCAGACTGTGTCATTACCGTTCCCGGCTGGTTCACTGACATTCAACGCCGTGCCATTTTGGATGCCTCTGTCATCGCTGGTCTCAA
The DNA here is from genome assembly GCF_025399195.1 of Umbelopsis ramanniana AG. NCBI lineage: Eukaryota > Fungi > Mucoromycota > Umbelopsidomycetes > Umbelopsidales > Umbelopsidaceae > Umbelopsis > Umbelopsis ramanniana. The sequence goes on from NW_026252110.1 coordinate 13,287, forward strand.
CTGCCTTCGTCTCGTCAACGATCTTACTGCCACTGCTCTTGGCTATGGTATCACCAAGACCGACCTTCCTGAGGATAAGCCCAAGAACGTCGTTTTCTGCGACATTGGTCACTCTTCATACTCTGTCTCAGTTGTTTCCTTCGTTAAGGGCCAACTTACCGTTCGCGGTACTGCCTACGACCGTCACTTCGGTGGTCGCAACTTCGATCAAGTCATTGTTGAGCGTCTTGCTGCTGAGTTCAAGGAAAAGTACAAGATTGATGTTTTCAGCAACAACAAGGCTCTTTTCCGTCTCCGCACTGCTGCTGAGAAGTGTAAGAAGGTTTTGTCCGCTAACCCTCAATCACCTGTGAACATTGAATCCATCATGGATGATAAGGATGTTGCTACTATTGTCAACCGTACTGACTTCGAGGAGTGGGCTACTGAGACCTTGGTCCGCGTTGAGGAACCCCTCAAGGCTGCTCTTGAAGCTTCCGGCCTCACTCTTGAGGATATCGACTCTGTTGAGGTTGTTGGTGGAAGCACTCGTGTCCCCGCCATTAAGAACGCTATCTCCAAGTTCTTTGGTAAGGAAGTCTCCACTACTCTTAACCAGGATGAAGCCGTTGCTCGTGGTGCCGCTCTTCAGTGCGCTATGCTCTCTCCTGTCTTCAAGGTCCGTGAATTCCGCGTTCACGATGTCCTTCACTACCCCATCAAGATGACCTGGGCCGCTACTCCTGAAGAGGAAGAGACCGAGATCGTTGTCTTTGACAAGAACAACTCTATTCCCTCCACCAAGATCCTTACTTTCCACCGCCGCGAACCTTTTGATCTTGAAGCCTACTATGCTTACCCTGAGGAACTCCCTGCTGGTGTTAACCCATGGGTTGGTCGCTACACTATCAAGAATGTCGAACCCGTCAACGGTGAAGCTGCTCAAATCAAGGTTAAGGCTCGTCTTAACATCCACGGTGTTGTTTCCGTTGATGCTGCCTACACCGTTGAGGAGAAGATTGAGGAGGTTGAAGAGAAGCAAAGCTCTCCCAAGGAAGGTGAAGAAGCTAAGGCCCCTGTCACTAAGAAGGTCAAGAAGCTTGTCAAGAAGGCTGATCTTCCTGTTGTCACCGGTACTACTTCTTTGAGCCGTCCCGTTCTTGAAGAATTCCACGAGAAGGAATCTGCTATGTACGCTGCTGATAAGCTTGTCCACGACACCGAGGAGAAGAAGAACGCTCTTGAGGAATATGTCTACGAGATGCGCGGCAAGCTCGAAGGTGGCGCCTACAGCGAATACATCGATCCTTCTATCAAGGAGAAATTCATCTCTGAGCTCAACACCATGGAGGACTGGTTGTATGATGAAGGTGAAGATGCCACCAAGTCTGTCTACGTCGCCAAGCTTGATGAGCTCAAGAAGACTGGTACCCCTGTTGCTGAGAGATATCGTGAGTCTGAAGAACGTCCCCGTGCCGCTCGCTACTTGACTCAAGCCATTGAGCAGATCACTCGCGAGGCTATGACCTCTGATGATAAGGTAAGAAATCTTGATCTATGAATGGTTTGCTAGTGAAAATAAAACACTGACCCTTTGCTTTTTTTTTATTTATAGTACTCTCATATCCCTGCTCATGAGAAGCAAGATGTTGTTGACCGTGCTGACCGCGCTCGCCGCTGGCTCGATGAACAGCTTGCTAAGCAAGAAAAGGTTGCTAAGCACGAGACTCCCCTCGTCTACTCTCGCGACATTGCCAAGGAGCAAGAAGCCCTCTATGCTTTCGCCAACCCCATCATGAACAAGCCCAAGCCTGCCCCCAAGCCTACTGAGCCTTCCACTGATGGTGACAATGACACCCCTATGGCCGAAACCGGCGAGGAAGAAAAGAAGTCTGAGATGGACATTGATTAAATTTTTCCTTCTTCCCTTCTATGACATTATGAAGCAGTAAAGCATCATCAACAAAAAAGTATATCCACAAGATCCTTTTATTTTCTTCTTCTACTGTTTCTGTCGTTCTGATGTCGTGTAATTGTGTTCCCCTTTTCTTCTTTTTTTCTTTTCCTCATTTTTAATGCTTTTAAAACTCTAAAGGAAAAACTTTTTCTATCAATGTTATTTTCTTTTCTCAATCCACCATATACAGTTTCAGAATAGAACAAATCAAGACTTCAATAAAATGACTTGATTGACCTGCATTCCCCAGGCATACTGCGGTTTGAAAAAAAAAAAAAAACCACAAGACTACTATATTCGCTTTAATGAGTCTTTTTTTAAAAAAGGGGGAAAAGAAGCAAGAGGTTACTGTGATTGATTAAATACAAATGCTCTCTATGATTTAACAAAATGAATTGACGTTTGGTGTTTTGATCCACATGATAGTGAGTTAGCGACGTCGCCGATGATCACGTTCGTCGTGTCTTCGTCGGTCGCGATCTCTAACGTTAGGTGTTGTTCTTTCTCTTTCACGCTCTCTGGGTGGAGGACGATCACGTTGGGCACGATCCTTTTCTCTATCACGCTGAGAGTTCGGTCTGTCGCGTGAATTATCTTTTTCTTCTCGCACTGGAGCAGGGTGAGGATCACGATCTGGTCTTGGATGTTCCCTCTCTCGTTCACGGTCGCGGCTAATATTCACACAAAGTCAATGTCAAATTGGAGTATCGCCCAGTTATGTGAAATTGCATAATTGCTTACCTTGATCTAGGGGGTCGAGAGCCAGAATTGGACACATCTGATTGAGTGCGTGCACCTTTGCGATCGTTGTTTACACTTTCTGTACCAGATCGAGCAGCGTCGGGTGTACGATAACCGCCTTGGTCTGATCGACTTGGTGTAGTTCGGATCCGCTTATTACTGGCATCTGCCTCCACTGCATCTTTGGATCGCTTGTTTGGCACTTGTGAGCTGCTGTCATTTTCGGTTGTTCTCTTGTTACTATCCCGATCGCGATCTTTGTCTCTTTCCCGTTCTCTCTCCTTGTCTTTGTCTTTGTCTCTCTCACGATCTCGCTCACGTTCGCGTTCACGGTCGCGATCCCTATTTCTTCCGCGATCTTTTTCCCTCTCTTTCTCCTTGTCAGCAGCCGTAGCTTCTTCATTACGCACGCGCTTAGGGGGTAACTCGATCTCTGGCTCGCGGTTATGTTTGCCATTGCTGCGCCCTGGGCTCTGTGGTCTGGAGTGTGATCCACTTCGTCGAGGGCTAGGAGCTCTTGATGATGAAGAGTTGTTAGTGTGTTTGGGTGATGCACGCGGAGATTGCGTTTTGCTATTCGGCATCAATAAGTCTCGGTTGGGTGGCGGCAAAGGAGAAGCAGTACCATCAGGCACAGATGAAGCTTCTTTCGACTTGCTTGTAAGGTCAATAGGCTACGTCGAAAGGATAGTTAAAGCATTTGATATGCGGGGCTTTGCAAAAAGGCTAAAAGTACCAACCTTGCTGATAGACATAAAGTTGTCGTTTGATATCCAAGTTGGTCTATTCTTTTCAAGTTGTCCCAAGTGACTGATGGCAAGAGTTTTGAGATTGTCTCTCTTCTCCGTGCTGACAATCTTTTGCAACTCGGCGACCAACGCCTCACCATGAGCCTTCATGCGTGGGAAGAACGTGGAGAACTGCTTCATAATAAGAAAGCTGTTTCTCATTTGCTGCGCTTCGCCTGATGCCAAGCCTTGTTGCACCGCCTATACAGTCAAGAGTTACACTCTATCATTCTCTCAAAATTACTACACAGGAATGCAATAACTTACTGCATTGGTTTTGCTGTGCCATTTGTACATGACTTTACCAAAGTCTGCGTGGCTAAGCAGGTCATCCTTTGAGACGACCTGGCCACCAGATTGAGGAGTCCAGACTTTTTGGAAACCGATCAGATTTTCACCTTGTGCTTTCTTGATGTATATATCCTCATTCTTATGCCAGTCAGTCATCTTTTGGAAGACCTTCTCGATGAAATGTGCTATGTGTAATTCAATTAGTCAGTATCATGCCCATGCTTTGTATAAGGATAGTCATTGAAATAATATCGTCGTTTACCATGAATAGTAGTTTCGTGATCAGTAAATGTGGAGATAGCAATGGCCACATTCTCTGACATGATCTATTAGAAGCGCTTAGTATTCTCATTGTATAATATTGTGAAAATACACCCATTCGTTCATTACCTTGTCATAAAGTGTCAGACTAGAAAAGTTCCAAACACCCAGTTTATGCATCATAGCAACAAACTTTGCGCAGAAAACGGCATCTGCTTCAGACATTACACTTCGAGGGTGTAGGCAATATTGCAGGATATCACCAATAATAGAGGCACGATTTGAAGCTAACCAGAATGATGGTGATTAGTATAAAAGTCATGATAAAATGAGTAAATAGCTATACGCATGGCTATACTCACTACTTCTAAACCAGTTCTTCTGCTCGGCTTTGAGCCTTGCTACAGTGCTATCAAAGTCACGTTCGTGTTGTTCCAGTTCTGCCTGAATGGCTGCGATTCTATCTTTGGCTTTTGCCTCGGCTTTAGCAGCTTCTCTATGAGAGAGCTGTGAACTTTGGGCGATTACATCTCGATGTTTCTGAATAGCTGCTTTATAGTGTTCTGTTGGTACGGAAATGTCGTAAAGACTGAGCTGCCAGAACGTGGTAAAGAATTGGGCTCTGAAAAATTGTGAAAGAAAAAAAATTCTCATGTTAGTGACTGTATGCCAGTATCACATTGTATTGTTTGCAATTTCACTTACGTTATAGCTGTAAACATATGATTTGGTAACGTTTCGATGATCGTAGCGGTGACAGGAGCTAGGGCAGGATGCACATCATGTTTTGCTTCATCTTTTGCATCATATGCAACAACTGCCTGACGAAGGGCAGGTCGAAGAATATGCATAAGGACATCCATGTTCAACTTGTATTCCTTGTAAAACACTTCAATGCTAGGCATCAGTTCAGAGTACTCGTTTCCTTCAAATGTTGTGACAAGCATTTCACAAATTTGCAAAAAGGTTTCGTGTATACTATCGTACATGGATCCCAACAAATTTGTGTTCAACCTGTCTCGCTCCTGACGTTTGTCAAAAATACATCGCTGTCGAAGCTGTGCGATTAATGCCACAAGTTGTACCGCCATATTGTCCTTTGCGAGAGTGTCTTTGAATCTCAAGAGTGTTCGCTTAGAGGCCTTGCGATGATCCGCAGACAAAGGTTGGAACGCTTCAGCTTTCACGATTGGACCGCATCCAGTGGCTGTGACTTGATAGTTTGTGACAGTGGTGCCAAGGATTTCGATACCAAGCATTTTGGTAATAAACTCAGTAAGGATAATTAAATTTTCCCAAGAACTTTCGTGCTTCCTTGTGGATACCATCGTTTCTTCATTGGGAAGGCCGTCTTTGAGTTGGCAGAGAAGATAAGTGAAAATAGGGGTTGGGTCGATACTCTGCTTTTTGAACAAAAGACCAGAAAACACAGATAGAGCTGCAAAGTAAATAGCGAACATTAATTATTGGCTATCTTGTTGCACTTCATGATAAAGCTTCTCCTATTACCCTTGAGCCAGTCTTCATTGTTGACACCATCATCTTTCAGTTTTTTCTTCTTCATCTTTCCAGCACCTTGCGAGCCAGTAAGCTTTTCAATAAGTTGATATGTCAAAACTTCATATGAAAGTGATTGAAGGTAGCGACAGGCATCGGCAATAAAGAGTGCCAAGTTATCCATTCTCTGGATAGAGTCAAGGATAACCTCAAAGACAATAGTTGGGTTGGAGTGAGCAAGTCGTCCAATTTGTCTTCCTGAAGGCTTGACAGTCAGAGAGCCGATTTTACTACAGTAGTATGAGATTAGTATCGTGATCTTTGCAACAACTACGACCAAGCTTTAAACGATACACTACCCAACCAATCCCTTGGTATCTTTCTCTGTTTTTGTTTTTAAGGTCTTCAGTTCCAGGCTCTTTTTGTAGAAATCGTTGTGCCAGTAGCCGTAGAGAGAAAATCTATACATAATGCTATTTCAGCACATCATTCCGAGGGAACGCTTTACAGTTTGGATACTTACCTTTCTGGCAGAGACAACAGATCCAAAAACTCCCATAATAAAACGGATGATGCAGGGTTGCAATTGCTCATAGAGACTGCTGTCAAAAAGAACTCTCTGGCTATATTTATCCATTGCGTCTTAATGCCTGGTATTTCGGTTTCCTGTAATGAAATATGTTGTTAGGTAGAGCATCTCAGAAATGACTACATAGCCTGTAATTTCCAACTGACCCTGGTAAGAAGTGCTCGGCCTAAAGCCATCAAGCGCTTTGTGAAACGCGCATCGAGGTGGTTATTGTATCCAGCTAGTCGCATGGTGGGTATGAGCTTGTCAACGATATGCTGATGAGACGTGCACTTATCAAGCTGGTCTGACCATTCTCCAAAGAAAAATTTGATCTTTGTATTGCGCTTCTTTGGATGATATAAATTATCCTCTTCCACATTGAAAGTTAACTCGACATCGGGGTCTGGGAAGACAGTGCCGGCTCCAGTATCAATTTTGCCTGATTCTTTAGATAATACACGTCGATTGGATATCAGAGCAGATAACTCTCCACGGTGGGCAAGTTCTTCGTCACGTTTCAAAATACTAGGTGGCATGTAAAGCTTGTAAGCTGGTTCCATTATGGCGTCGCAGAGTCGATAGACTCTGGTAGCTATTTCGGGGAATCTTGCACATATTCCTTCCGATTTTAAGATGAGCACTTCTGCATTCCTGATATCTCCTATTGACAGTAGCGCTTTGCAAAGCTCCATCTTGTCATGAGATGTTTTCTTTGGGGCTTCATCCTAGTGTCGCAAGCATGAATATACATGTCTTAGATGAAATATTTTGAAAAAGGAATAACGCTACTTACCGTGGTCTCTTCTTCTGTAACTTTCTCGCCGGATGATTTTGCACCTGGGTTAGCCCAATCTTCCAAGTCACCATCAAAAGCCTGTGATAGGGTTAATTAAAAGATGTTAATCACGATATTTCATGAAAGTTGATGATGCTTACCGCCAAAGGCTTAAATGCGTCGATCGTAGCATTCAACTCGGCTCTGTACTGCTCCATCTCTTGCTCCCATTCCTCATCAGAAGGACCCAACTAATTCGATCCAAAACGTGTTAAGGTACGGCTAAGGAATATCGGATATGCTGATCAAACAAACTCACGTATGGCAAAAGGTCTTCGAGTCGCATTAGCCCGCTTTTGATAAGAAGCGCGCTAACATAATGCAAGGCAGTTGGTGAAGTGGCATCTTGATCGGATGACTTTGAAAGCGGATGAATACAAGATGCTATTGAGCACTACGATACTTTGATAGTATGTCTCACCTGGTAAAAGCGATATTTGAAACCCAAGAGATGAGAAAGCAACGGGCATGGTGTATATGCCGGAGAAGCGTCGCTTCCATTCATATCGACATCTCCATCGCTATCACTACGAGCTGACACCCAGGGCGATTTCTTCAAAAGCTGTATGAAAAACTTGTAATTCAATTTCACTTGGTCCATGAATACATCCAGTAGCATATCCAGCACACGGTTTGGGTCGAGGTGAAATGAACCTGATATAGAATAACGTCATTAAGACTTTCCACATTGGCACGAACATCCATCTTAACAAACACATACCAATTAAGCTGCTGATATTTCTCAATACAAGCTGAATGAGGTCGTCGTAATTTGCAGTCTCATCTTTGCTACGTCTGATATCGGCTTGAAACGCGTTTGAAATGATTTCACCAACTAGCTTGGAGAATCCCAAAGTTTCTTCGCGCGTTAAATTGAACTTGTTCTGTTTGTAACTGTGGTCGGGAGCAGAGTTGAAGAAAGCGAGGTGAAGTCAGGTCACCGTGATTGTCTTTACGAGTTCGGAATTTCCATCCTTTGATCACTTACAGCATAGCTGTCTTCATGCGAATAATCCGCTTATCGAAATTACCCTTGTTATTGATGAGACCAGCATCGGCAAGTAGCTGTGTTGACAAGGTTGTTTTGCAAAGCTGGGCGGATATACTGCCGTTTGTCTATTTAGGAAAAATCAAGCGGAAAAGAGGCCCATTAGAACAGCTGAATCCATAGCCGAGATAGTTGGCATTGAACAAGTCGGCCCTCAATCTCGAAGTGTGTAATGGCAAGCAGGAAAGGACACTTGCCGTGGTACTTTTGACAATTTGTGCAAGTGATCGCTGTAACTTTGCAAGATCGACACCAGAAGAGTTATCAGTGTATAATTCACGCTCAGTATCCAGAACCCAAAGTGCATCGACAACGAGACGGGGGAAATCAACATCTAGAGTGGCAAATGTCTTGTCTTCGTCTTTGCAAAGTATCGAAATCAGTTCGACAAAGGAATCGACAGATCGGCGTTCCCGTGCAGCATTATTGGCTTCGGTTACAACAAATTGCCGTAGAGGTGAGTCATTGGGCTGTGATTTGTGAGTACGAGCAAAATCTTTTGCTCTTTCAACTTCTTCTTCCATATTGACGAGCAAAGAAGCACGTTTGTTTGGTGAAGTCGTTGGAACAGGTCAAAACTGGCACTTCAGGCTCCCAGCAAGGTTGTAAATTTTCTGCAACTCCGCTACGTCAGCTTCGAGTCCCTCATTTACTTTGCTGGTGGCCAGCCCACAAAGTCTAATAAACAGTTACTGTGGTCAGCAATTCAGCCATATGATCTCTGTGTCTAAATTGAAGCTACAACATATTCATTTCTTGTGGTAATTGGAAAACGAATATATCTTGTCAAACATTAAGGAGATGACCGCGACGTTGCATTAAAAAATTGACAAGAGCCTTAAACGAATGCGTAGATACTCTATCAAAGGGTTGAAAGGCATAAGCATTAAGGTCTTTCAGAAAACTATTGATTGAGAAAGCTACTTCATATTGCAATAATGCATCGCCCATATTTTAAAGAAGTGACAGTTGAGGGAGTGAGGTCCGCTAAAACTGCTGCAAAGTCATCATTGTGAAGGTGACCTCGACTCATATGACTATATGATGTGGCATTTTGTATGCTAAATTATTCAGAAGCAGCCATATAATCCATATTATTTAATCTATGACCAGAGACAGTTTTTATTCACAAGCAAGCTTCGCATCGAAAGATGTAAGTGCAATGGCAAAAGCCAGGACAGGGCTTAAAGGATATCGAAAGTCCATGGTAAAGGCATCTTGATCTATTTTGCCAAATTGCATGACAATGTAGTCCACTAAATCAAGAGTTAGATAATAAGCTTGATTTAAATAATGATAATCGAGCTTATTCCAAACTTACAATCGTTGTCGTGCACAATTTGAAAATTTTTAACAGACGCTTGCGTTACTCTCCCATTAAAGTTGAGCACAAATGATTGAGTTTCTAATGCGAGAATAGCTTTAGATAACTGATTGAAATCTTTGGACATAATTTATAATGGATGGTGCATGCCATACCTTCGTTCCATTGAGGGCTTTTGTTATGCAAAGCCAATACATGTTCAGCTTCTCCCATTTTGTGTTGCGCCAATAATGTCTCCGATTCCTAGCATTGAAATATTTAAGTTAGTTGGGTGGTATGTAGAGGCTTAGTTTAGTCAATTCATAATCTCGAATAATACCTTGGTTGGCCGAAACTCTATACGTTCACCGCTTTTGCTAAGCGTATGTAGTAGAACCGTCATTTTTCTAGGTCCTCTGAAGCCTAGGATATTGGGTTCCTAAATTGTCATAACAAACAACCGTGTTGAGAAAGTGGGCAAATTGACATCTGTTCCTAAATATTGTACACCACATTACATATATGACAGAACCTAGCTCTTCTCTTATATCGATATTGCGCTTTTTCTCAGAATAGTCCTGAACAGATATGTTGGGGTTTCTTCCATTGGAATATACAGTAAAGTTGGTGCCTAGAAAGTTAGATCTGTCGATGGTGTCGTGTTAGCATACCATATCAAGCCAACATTTACTGCAACATGTGTTTTGCTACCTACCGAACTTTAGCAAGTGTAACCAGCTCACTATCCCGCCGATTATTGCTTGCATTTTGGGATTTGGCTGACCCTTTTATCGTATAGTAACTTGTCTGACTTTTTCGTTTCTTGTTAGCGGTGAAGACCCATTGTACTTCATTCGTAACAAGGTTTTGGAGATACAACTGATAGTAAGGGTTCAACCTGTCCATTCCCTCTCTATGTCGCTGTATGCGACAGGTAAAACGAACATTCAAATCTGCTGGCCTGTTGATGCGAAAGAGGTTCTGAGTGGTAGTTCGGCACGCACGGAGCATCAATGTAAACCTACTTTGTTGCAAAGGCGCAAAGCTCCTCTTTATTCATATCTAAATTTTGCTGTGCAAAGTCGGTACTACGTAACAGTTGAAGTGGTTCCAGTGTTCGACTGGTATCAATCCCAATGCGAGCATCTTCCTCATAGTTACTGTCGGCGCTTGATCGCCTTGCGTGGCCATTGTGCAGGTGAACACCTCCTGCTGTCGAAGACATGGTATTGTCAGTTGATTCATCGTCTTTCTGCGGCTCAACATAACCCTCTGTCTGGGACCAAGATCGTGGTGGAGGTGCTGTTACAGACTGCTTCATTAGAATGCCACAAAAATGACCGAACGGCAGCAAAGGGAAAAACTGGGCCAAAAAACGATTACACTGCACGCCAAAAATGGGAATTTGATGGTTTGATATCATGAATGTGACCATTATGGGTTGAAGTGATTTTTATTTTCATTTATTAGTGCTGTGGAAAGAGTAAATACTGTAAATGAGACAGTTCAAACACTACATTACTTGTATTAGTTTGTGAGCAAGGGGGTAACGATACATTAGCACGGGCTGTGAAGAGGATATGGGAAGTTTTTAAAGCAGCATGGCAACCATGGCTACGGCGGTTATGGTAAGTGCTGCGAAAGACAAGCTAGGGTTGACGTTAACTCCAAGACTGTTATGCAAAAGAAGGGCGGGGCCCTTAACGGAGCTAGCTGGGACGTTTCCAACGACAGATAGAGCATAATGTTCGTTTACGACGATCCAGAAAGTGGAGTTCAACGTGTCGTGAGGAATCTTCCAACCAGAGTAGGTATAGTTCATATAAAATTCCAGCTGGGAACCTGTGCTGTTGCCATCAGGAACATCATGGGCCGTGGTGATATTAACAACAGGGACGGGGTTTGATAGACTGTTGATGGCGTAGATATCGACGGTATAGTTGCCAGTGCCGAGATTTTGATATTGGAAAGTAATATCCACGGAATCTCCAGGACCAAAGGTTTGGTTGGAAGCTGGGGAGACGATGCGAGGGCCATCCTGGGCCAAGGCAAGCAAGGGAAGCAATAAAGCTATCAACAAAGACCAGCGAGAGATCATTATGAAAAAGGAGTGAAGTGAGAGAGAAAGGAGAGGGGAAAAAAAATAAGCAGTGGAGTTTTTGCTCTCCAGAATTTATGATTTCCCTGGAGACACAACTTTTGATTCTGCGATGCTTGATGCGGAGAAGTCGCACACTTCCATGTAGTACAGCTTTCTGCTCTGGGAATGGCATATGCCTGGTGTGGCACATCAAATTTGAGATTTTTTTATTTTTATCGTTAAACAAAACTAGCAGGAAACTTTGAGGTTAATACCCTTGCTACTACCGTCAACTCCCCAGAGACCCCAGTGTTGTTCAACATTGAGGTTACCGGATGGCTTCCAAGGAGAATCGTAACCATCAAAAACGTAATATTTCAGACCGGCGTTCTCACATTGGAGTTGTTGGACATAAGTTTGAAGGTTTTGAACACTTGGCACAGCTTGACCATTAGCATCACCAGCGGTTGGCCAACCTGTCTCACCAATGATCACGTCTTTTCCATTCAGCTTGCTCTTCAAAGAGTTGAATTGTGCCTTGAGATTCTCTCCAGCACCGGAGGCCGACACCTTACCGAAAAAGGGATGGATATTGGCAACCAAGAAGTCGGAGCTACTTACAATGGCTGGATCAAATGTGGATGGTGTCTCAGCAGTTCCAACGAGAAGTCCATAAGACTCGACCTTGGACTTGACATCATTAATTTTGCTTGCGAGAGCAGAAGCACTCATGCGGTTGTTGTAAAGAACTTCGTTTCCAACGATGACACCAGAGACATAGCCCTTAGCTTTGCTGTTTGAGCTTAAGGCCTTAATGAGGGTTGAGACTTCAGTCTGATAGTCAGCATCAGTTCCTATCGTAAATTGTAAAAAGTTAGAAAAATTTTATTCGCATTTTTTAAGTCTCGATGATATCGACTATAACATGTTAAAATGACTTACCATCAATCCAAACACCTGCAACCACAGTCATACCTCCACCGGCAGAAGCAATTGCGTTGAGGATCTGCTCAAGTTGATTGCACTCTTGGGCATAAGTACGGACATTAATGATACCGTTTTGCTTGAATTTGGCAATATCTTTGTTCACATTTGCTTGGCTCATACAGCTACCATCACTGTTCTTGGGGTTGTAACTGCGAGCAAAAGGCATATATGTCAATGGGTGATTGTTTGCTATTTTAATTTTGAAATGTCTAATTCTTACGTTATACCATAAAGGGTAGAACCTCCTGGGGCGACTGTAACCCGAGAAACAGATGCTGGTGCAGCAGATGCTAAGTAAGACAGAGTGCAGCTAACGAGTGTGAGGGGGAGGCTAATCTTCATGTCGAATGAATTATTGTTATTAAAATTGAAAGGAATGAATGGGCCAGCCAAAAAGTAAAATGAAAGGACTTGGGAAGGGGAGTAAGAAAAAGTTTTTTCGTTCAAACTTCTTGCTCACAATTGGCTTTTATATCAAGGCGAATCAAAACGTAGCTTGGTACCAGAGCCTGACTCTACCGTACAAAATCCGCAAATCGTTTGATGAAATCTGGCTTGCTGTGGCTGTCGGACGCGATATATTGGCATGAGACACAACCAGTAAAATTCGACTCTTGAGATTTAAGGTAGAGGCTCTCTGAGACGAGACCCGCATTCGATACCATTGCATAATCTTTATTACTAGGCACGCGTGACTTAGACAAAAAAAAAAAGAACCTCCTGATAGCCTAGAAGTGTGCGTTGGTATAGCGATTACACAAGGACGGGCCGTGCATGCAATTGCAAAGGATGAATATCGGACTTTGGGAGTAGTGTAACCATTCGTGAGCCGTTCTTCGCGGGCACTTGTAACTTCTGAGCTTACAATTTGTTACCCGTACCATTGAGCTTTAAAATAGTACCTACAAGCGTCTAACGATTCCATATTTCTTTGTCTGCTTTACTAAGCGTCCTTAGCACATGAACATGCTAACATCATTTAACATCAATTGTCCATTTTGGAACTATCTTTGAGAAAATGTAAAGAGCGTATAGTAATGGCTAGAATGGTATGATATAGTAAATTTGTCATTATGGATTAAACATAAGCATATTGCGTATGCAAATCAACTGGTGAAGGCTGACTATAGCATCGCCGAGTTGCAAGCGACAAGGAAATGGGGAAATTTCACGCTGACCGACTGAGTGCCAGTCACGCACGTCATCTCACTGCAACCTCGGGCCATATTGTCGCTCAGCAAAGTACTGTCGATCGCTAAATGGCACGACCCTAAATGACCTCCCTACCTGATCAGAAGCACCCAGGCCATATCACTCAGTTTGCTCCTGAGGTGGTTCTTCAAATTACTAATAATCTCGGCATACAAGATATTTTGGCTCTTTCATCGTCATGCCGAACATTTTACCACATGCTGACACAACGGCCGTTGTTGTATACGCCACTTATCCTCTCGCCATATGCCGAAAAAATCACGAGCAAGACACTGTTTTCTATCTTGAAAAGACACTCTACTCCTGCTAGCTATATTCAAGACCTGGACTTAAGCGGTTGCTACCATTTAAGCTCAGAATCAGTAATTCACCTCGCGAAGAGATACCCTCACCTTACAGACTTGGACATTTCAGTAAATCCAAGAAAAGGAAGGCTTGTACCCGGAAGATACAGGGAAGGTGTGTACAAAGACTGGAGAAAGACAATTGCCTTTAATTCGGTAAATCAAGAATGGCGGTTGTCGAACCACGCCATGCATATGTTGACCCGGTGCACACTTCATACCCTATCATTAGCCGGCCATGATCTCGACTCCTCAACCGCTTACGCCATATCACAAATGGCCCATTTGACATCACTGGATATTTCGGGATGCACATGGCGACTCAGCCAAGCCGACTTACAAACCATTGCTCGTGGTCTTGGAAAAAATCTGTTGGAGCTTCGTATACTTGGTTTCGAGCCAACCGATCTAACGCTATTATGCTTACGCCAGCATTGTTGGAAACTTAAACTACTGCATTTAAGTGGGGGAAAGCCATTGATGATTTTCAAGCTAACTACCATTGTACATACTATGAAATCGCTCCAAGACATTCGAGTTACTCAGATCCGCGGAGGTGATGTTGACAGCTTGGTACAAAATCTGAATCCAGATACACAGTCACTCGATCTCAGTGCGAAAATGGACATGTATCCTTCAAGAGGGAGAGGTATGCGAATCGAATCAGCCCTCAATTTGACACCTAGGGGTTTCGATGCTTTATCGGCACTACAATACCTTCAGGTTTTACGTTTGTCAAACTTAAGCTGGATCTCAGAGGATGCCGTCTCAAAAGTAATACGCAATCTCCCATTGCTTAGTAAATTCGAACTTCGAATGTGGCCGGACATAGAGTCTAGTGACCTTCGAACCTGCGATGTGGTTACAACCCTTGTTCCTGACAATGTGCCAAACCTGACAGAAATCACCTTGGTCGGTGTTTCAATTACACAATCAACGGCTCTTGCTTGGTCAAAATTCAAACATTTGGAACAAATAGAGTTGTCCGACATCGGTGTAGAGGCAGGTTCGGGAAGTGGATTTATACGAAACTGGCTAATGGATATGGTATCTTTAGAAGCGTTACGAGTTACAAAATGCGGAATACAGTGGCAACAGGTTGCGGACATTGTACGAATGCGGGATAGTGAAGCGGACGATACAGAAGATTGGGTAGAGCACAATATAGATGAACTCGTAGGTAGCATGCAATACGAAGATGAAGTAGTTATTCGAAGGAGTCGTACAGGCTGGGAATGGCGATGGTCATAAGCAATAAAGAAAAGAATAAAAACATCACAATAAAGGCGCTTTTTTAAAAAGTGTAAAATTCGTCACGTGAACTCACTGGCACACACATAACGAGGACATGATCAGCCTCGTGCTCGTCGCTTGTTGCTATTCTATATCAAACCTGAAAGGCGTTTACGCACTGTATCCTATATCCTTCATATATATGTACAATGAAAGTATACAGAGCAGAAACAGGCCAAATCGTCGGCCTGCGGGAGGCCGACCTATATACCGTGAACTCGTAAGTAACTAGGAAGATAACTTCCTTTTAGCGGGGTTATTTGAAGAGCTGAGCCAAGCGATCGCCAAGTAAACGACACAATCGAAACGGATAAACGAACTCCAGCTCTATGGCGACATCAGACATATTATCTCAACTCTTATATGCTACAAATGACACCGTATTGTTATCGTCGGAGATCTTTATTTCGATACCATACCCCTCGGCAATTCGCACTGGCACTACGATTACCAACCATTGCCAAAGTCACAGAAAAAGTCATTCAATGCAGTTCCTCATATTACAAAGGCTTTATCAAATTGACCCTGTTGTTCTTGGGTGACAACTTGCTAACGTAATCCTTGGCGCTAATATTTCCTTGTCTCAAACTCAGCCTCGAAGGACTGCGGCGAATCCTTGAAAAGTATACAGGTGTACCAGCGGATGCGCAGATTCTAATGACAAGCTTTGGTACCCAAGTGAAGCAGGATATGGTAGAAGGGGTAATCAAAGCAACCGGAAAGGTATGATATGCAATTCATGCATTGCGAGATTTTTTTCCCCCGATGACCAATTTAGCGTATGTCTGACAATTTCATGACCATCAAAGGAGGAATATATCCTTATCATTTATGACCGACAATACCTGGATGCATCCCATGAAGAAGTGTTGACGTTGATAGAAGTGGAGATGCCCAAGTTATTACAACCACCCAATAACATTGATCGTTAGTATAAAACATGTTTTCGACTATGAACTCACTCCTTGTCACTTTATTTTAACTGTTTCAATCTCCAGCTGTGTCTGCTCTGCGTAATGTACGCTCTCAGCGCTCAGCTACTAAATCAAACTTATCCCAGCACTTTGAACTTTATCAAAGCTTGTTCGAAGACTTTGATGCTTATGGCGAAGTAAGTTTACATAATTTAGGACCCGTGACAACTTGTCCGCCGATGGAAATTGATATTTATTGCGTGACAGGATGTCATGAACATAATCAAAACACACACTATTCTGGCGAACACCATCGTCGGAGAGCAAAAAGCGCAAAGCATGGCCTTGAATGTAGCGCTTACGAATTTGGAAGCTCACGTACGTGCCAGCAGCAACAAATTCAAGGCGTTTCAAGGTTTCGCCAACAAGGAGTTTTCGTTTCAGCTGGCTGCAATTGAAGGTGTTACCACTGATCTCGAATTACTGCGAAATACTCGCATCCATGAAAGTCTTCGCAGCGCATTACCCAAAGACCTCAAAGTAACCTATCTGTCCGACCTGATCGATGAGGCAAGCATATCGAAAACTCGAACTGCCCTTTCGTCCTCAAGAGACACCCTTGTTGCTGAAACTCAAGATCTCACGTCTCTTTTGGAGGACATCCAGCATGGAGAACAAACTCTTCGTCGCAAGAGCTTAAGCGATTTTGACTTGCAAGGATTGGATACTAGATTGGTGGACGTCAGGGAAATTTGTGAAAAGGCTGAATTTTTGCGGGACAAGATTCAGCGTGATTTCTCTCGAGTTCATGACAAGGTTCAAGATATAATGCCTCCACAACAAACGAAGTATAGACCATCATCCACCAGCCCTACCGAAGCCCTTTCTTTCTTCCAATCTGGACCGCCACCTACTTTACCCTCGCACGCCAAAAAAACCCTAGAAGCATTTGACCACCTTGGCGATATTCATGCTAACGAGTACCTTCCCAAACTTGCTGACTATGAAAGGCATATTCGAAGTCATCTTGTAGAATTGGTAAAATCCAAAAGGACGGCTATGGAAGGATTCTTGCGACAAATGAGTGTGATATCGCATCTCCAAAGTGAAATTGCTGCTGTTTCTCCACGAATAGAAAGTGTTGACAAAGATCTCAAAACACTTCGACGCCAAGCCGGAAAAGACGGTCTCCAGAAGCCAAAAAGTATCATTCTTGCCTATGGTGCATTAATCATCGAGATTGTTCGGCGCAAGGAATATGCTAATATCTTGCTGGAGAATGCCAACGTCATTGCTGACCTGTTTGGACGATTTCGCATGCAAGAACAGAGCAGGCGAGACCACTATAGGACAGAGTTTGCCAGAGTCATCCCATTTCAGTTGGAGGCCATGGACGATACAGCATCCTATTGCGAAGTTTCAGCCACCAATGTCCGTGACAGAAGCCCAACGCTCACTCGCGATGATGTGAACGAACTACTGATGTTTTTCAAGGACTACTTGACGAATGATATACGTTCTGCCATGGGTTCACCGCTTGGCCAAATGTCATCTCGCATTCCATCGTATGGCAGTCAGCAGCAGACGCAAACCATTACTTCTTACGTATCAAGAGCCAGTAGCCCAACAATGTCCAGGAATCCATCTCAATCCAGAACTTTCGACTCAAATCATGAAAAGATCATCAGTTCCTTAATGCAAATGAACGAACAGCTGAACACCCTGCGAAATGAATTTTTACTAGCTGTAGATCGCTCATGTAAGTTACCGACTGGGTCAGCAAGCTTGAAATGTAGCTGTCTAAGTGAACTCTATTTCAGACTTCCAAGATCAAAAATCCGCACTTGCTAATGGCCAAAGCCGTCGTATATCGGCTCCTGTGTTACCTACTTCACGAGGTATTTATTGTATTCAATGCCACTTCGATCAACTAAGCGAACAATCTTCTAATGTATTTTTAAAAGTGTCATCGCCGATTATTGCGAACGAGTCAGATGCGCAGCTTGTGCAAAAAACAAAGGCATTGGATTTAGCCGACGAAAAAATCAAGGTAATGTCTACAATCAATTCTTTTTTAAACAAAAATAGTGCCTCATAATTGCTACTTTTCTTAAAATGTTGTAAAGTCATACGAGGCACGCATTCGATCACTGGAGGATGCTCTTCAAAGGACTTACAAAGCTGGCTATTCATCATTTATGGGAGAAAGTGTGCAGCTTGGTAGAGCCAAGAGCAATGACGATGCACCAAACGCACAGCCTGCCTCTGTCAGCTCGTCAGTATACTCCGTTGTTGAAGACCAATGGACGAAGAAGCAGATAGGCGATCTTTACATGAAACTACAACAAGCTGATAGACGAAATATGGAGCTTGAAAAGGAACTTCAGAAACATCGTTCGGCCTCTTCCAGTCTGTATTCTCAGCGCAGCGACATTTCACGGTCTTGGGAGCGAGAAAAGATTGAGGTATGATTGCAGTCATAGGTCACTGAAAGCTTTTACTCCCATATACTGACATCATATTGGCACACAGTGGGAGAAATACAAGGAATACAATGAGCATGAGAAGGAAGAGCTTCGATTACAAATCCATGATTTGGAGCAGCTTTTGGAAGAAGAGCGACAGACATTTGAAGACAACCGTAAGAGTGTAAGTATTCAATTTCATCGTGATACGTAATGCAATTCGTCTCAGGTAACTAACTCTTTTTTTTTTTGCAGTTGTTGAAAGAGGCACAAATTCGTGATAATTTGGCCGACATTCGCATCGCTGGAGCTGAAGGTGACTGGAAGTCTAAAATCGAAGAATTGGAGGTCAATCTTCACAATCAACAGGAAGATACCAATCGCATGAGAGCGAATTATGAAGAAGAAATTAGACTTATGAAAGAAACCCATTCTCGCGAACAAGCTTCCTTGCTACAAGAGAAGAATGCAGTGGCTGAGAAAGCTAGGATTGATAATCGAAACGCCAATGACAAAATTTCCTCCCTTGAAAATCGTATCGAAGATCTTGTGCAAGATATCGAAACTGAGAAATCAGATGCCCTTACCAAGATCCAAAAAATGCAAGAAGAGATGGATAACAGCGAGCAAGCACGCGATGAGATCAAGCAGAAATTAGCCCAAGCACGCGGTATGGTTGCAGCTGCTGAGCATGATTGGATGGAGAAAAACAGTGCACTTGAGAAGGTAATAGCAACTTCTGGGCTCACAATGTCATCGCTTAGCACGCCTACTAATTTTCAAAATATAGATTGAGGAAGAGCAGGCAATGCTACGAGGAATTGTACAGAACATTATACCTAAGTTGACTGATGATCGCCAGTATGAACTTGACCAAGATATGTCCTTCTTGGAACTTCTAAATGTGCTGGATAAAGAAATTGACGAAGGATCAACACGCTTGGAAGAGATTAGATCTGTAAGTGTATATGCTGATTATTTCTTTATTCTTTGGCAAACTCTAATTCACCATGCTACTTAGGCTTTTCTTGAGCTGCAAGAAAATCAAAAGCAAGTTGAGATGGATTTGGACAACTTGTCGGACAAGCACTCTGCACTGCAGAAGCTTTGCTCTCAAATGGCCACGAAGCTTGCCGATGTTCGCTTTTCTGTATTCGGGGAGATCACCAACCAGCTACAGTTGCCTGTTGACGAAGATGAGGCTAGCAATTTGATGCGACGTCTCTCATTTGATACCAACATTGATAGTTCCAATGCTTTTGCTCAATGGGCAGAAACCTTGCATTCTCTTAACAATATTGAACTGTCCAAGTTTGTCTCCAAGGTTAGGAAGAAGGTAAAGGATGCACATGATCTTACCAGAAGATGGCAAAAAGAATATAAGGATTTGAAAGGTGAGTTCATCTTGACCATCGAAGCGACGGAGTTAGAGCGCACAGTGCAATGAGCGTATCCTAATTAACGAGCGCCTACCTACTAGAAAAATACAACCGCATCGCTTCGGAGGCATTTGAAAAAATTGCATTTAGAAAGTAAGTAACGATGGCGGCGCTTGGCACTAGCATACATAGTTCTCACCCGATGCGTTTACATAGCTTCAAAGTTGGCGACGTCGCACTCTTCCTCCCTACAAGGAATTCTACTGGAAAACCATGGGCGGCATTTAATATCAACGCACCTCATTACTTCTTGAAACCGACCGACAATATTATCACGCAGATGACCACTCGAGAATGGATTGTGGCTAGAATTACTTCTATCGATGAAAATGTCGTAGATTCTCAGGTTAGTTGGTGCTAAATATCTCTAGCCATTTGTAATGGCAAAGTACTGACCCCAATTTTTCTACTCAGGTGGCGACTTCCAACCCTTACGGTCTCTCAGAGGGCTTCAAATTTTATCAACTGGAGGTGGAAAATTGGAGAAACAGCCACCATCGTAAAGGTCATCGCAATACATCTGGAAAAGATAAGGACAAGGATGGTCAAGCACATAGCTCAACCAAAGGATCCTCCTATATGCAAGACTCAGTGTCAACCAATGCTCAGTCTCAAATTGAGCAGCATCAGAGCGACATGTCTGTTTCCAAAGAATTAAGCAACGGACGACGTTATACACTTCCTTATATCAATGGTCAAGACAGCGGACTTGCCGCTATTGTTGACAATGCTATTCATTCACCCGTTTCATCACCTTCCATCAGCACGCGGCGGCTGAGCTTTGATAGGCAACCCAGTGTTTCGAGTCCAGTGTTCCGACGACCAGCTTTGCCATCGACTCATTCTAGGCAAAACTACCTACCGATGTCGTCTAGCACTTCGGGAATGTCGGCCAGCACATCCATGCCCCCTACAGCTGAAACAGAGTCGCCATCATTTAATGCCGAGCACAGCGCCGATAAGCCATTATCTACCTCTAGCACCATTGACCAGTCAACCCTAATATGGGCTGCACAAGAATAATATGTCTAATCACCTTTCTCATACCAAATGTACATTAACACTGTAATTATTCTTGATGGATTGCTAACTTAAACGTGTAATATAAAGCAATTGTGATCTGGGAATTAATATGACTGACTGCGCGCCACTATATCGTATGTTTCCATCGGTCTAAGCGTCTTTTAACACACGTTGTTACCGCCAGGTCGTTTTAGTAAACAGCGAAATAGTCGATGGTTTTATTTGAATGTTTATACAGTGTTTCGTAAAACTAGATAGAGAGAAAACAGAAAGATGAGATTAGTTCAGTGATGTAGAGTGAAAGTTCAGACAAAACGCCGGTCGCTCACCTAGGATGACAGTGTCTCCTCGAAGGAACATTTTGCTAATGAATCTATCTTTGTTGACAGGCTTTGCCTTCTTTCCCTTTCCACTCTTGGGCACTTCGGTCCACATTTCCTTTACGTTTTCGAGTACCATGTTGCAGTGTCGATCAAAAGCTTTGACGCGCGCCAACAACTTGCGATTGTTGCGGCAGTTGATCAAGACTTGTGAGTTATTTTTGACAGCCTGTTGCAAGACGGATAGTGGTCCGGTGTTGAATTCTTGCTCTTCAATTTCGCGAAGCTCAGCTTCTGACATCTCAGATTTCGGTTTTGCAGCGCTAGATTGGAATTAAGAAAAAACGAAGGGAGGGTTAATTGGCTGTTCATTCAAAGTGAGATTCAACGGATTTCTGATATATGGCAATTCAATCATATAGAATATAGCATAATCAGAGTAAGGCCAGCCAATACTGTCACGCATCGTACCTCATTTTTGTGTGTGCTGTGAGAACTTGATCGAGTCGCAATTTTTTGTTGTGCGATTTTCACTGCTACTGTAAAGAGTCACGTGGTCTCATGGCCCTTCCCTCCACTCAATCCCGTTTCATTGGGCCAGCGATTCACTCCGACTTGGATCCTCCCCTCATCCTCTTTCAACATGACGGAAATCATATATGAAACCACGTTTGCTAGTGATTCCGACAAAATACTATGCCATGCACATTCACTAGAAGTCTGCAAAAAGTGCAACGTCGACTGGTCAGAGCACAATGTCATCGCTCAAAGCTTAAAGCCTTCTAACGGCGAACTTCCACCACCCAACGCGCCAAATCTACCAAGGAACGGTCAAGTCAATCGACTTCGCGAAGAGGGCAACAAACATTTCAAAACCAAAAATTACCCAGAAGCTATTCGTTTTTATTCTATGGCTTTGGAAGTATCGTCTTCACGGCCGCTGTGGGAGCCATTGGCTTTCCAGTTTGTCAGAGAAGAGCTATCACCGGTTCTCAGCAACCGTGCGGCTGCATACATCGGTATGAAGAACTATGTGGATGCTCTAGTAGATGCCGAAACTGTCACCCAACTTAAGCGAGAGTGGAGCAAAGGCTGGTTCCGAAAAGGCAAGGCTCTTAGTGGACTTGGTCGACAAGATGAGGCATTGGAGGCCTTCAACACTGGACTTGGATTTGACCCAGAGAGCGAAGAGCTGAAGAAGGCTGTAGCCGAGCTGGATCTTTAAAATAAAAGAGGCTACTAAACCCTCTTTTGGCTGCAAACACATCCTTTTGACTATATACACACTCTTCTTCCTTCACAATAGCTTAGAGGTACAAACACTTGTTATTTTTTAAAAAAAAAGAAAAAAACAGTATGTTATATTCAATACGTTATCTACATTGACACATGCAGACTACATCAAATGCAAATAGGAAAAAAGCACAGCAGAGAATGTTAATAGAAAAGCTGTAGGTTTATACTTCAATCTTGTTAGCTTGACCAGTCTTCTTTTCTTCCCAGATGACTTCGTCAACCACAGCATTCATTTGATCATCGGCTTCCAGAGGTTCGTAGTTGTGTCTGCGGCTCTTGATAAGCTTGCGAGTAGTAGCAACAAAGCCAAAGAGAAGCAAGGCGAATGAAGCGGTCATAGCAGTTTGGAAGTAAGCGTCTTGCTCGTTCCACCATTCAGAAACAGGGTCAATGAAATTGCCAAGGCATCCTCCTTGAGTTTCATTTTCAGGGATCAAGTTAGGAAGAGCATCTAGGTTATCAATAGATTCCTCAGAGGTTGCAGGCATAGAGGCAACAGTAGGTCCGGGCATAAGGAAGCCAGTCAAAGGATCAACGTTCCACTTTTGAACATCACCGCTCTCAAAGACATCAAGAACTTGTTGACCAGCGACGGTTTGAACGACATTTTCACCGTTAATTTCGAGAATACGTTCTTGGACATTGATGCGACGGAAAGTAATGCCTTCTTCAGTGGTCATTTGATCTTCCAAGCTGGCAGTGACCTCAACCGTGGCGAGACCAACAAAGAATGAATCTTCAACAACAGCGAGTTCCTCAGCAGAGCTGATACTGAGCTTGTCAGGGTTGGATCCAATTTGGGCTTCGATTTGGATAGATGAGACGCCAATATCGACAGGGTGGCCATTGCACATAAGCTAATGGGAGTTATTCCAGGAGAAAAGAGGGGGGAGAGGAAAATCAGTATGCATATTTTGTATCAAAGCAGTATAGAACAATTTATATCGACGGGGGAGACATACCTGGCTATCAATAACATCAAAGTTGACACGGACAGCCATGACTCTTTCAGCAAGGAAATCGCCGTTGTCATCCAAAAGGTCATCAACTCGAGTAACAGTAACAATCAAATGTTCACTGCCTCCGAAACCGAGAGGTTCCTCTTGGATGTCCACAGACGTGGCAGATATATCTTGGAGGGGTGACGCCATTACATTTTGCAATGCTATAGTCGATATTGAGAGAATATATGTTGGTGGAAATTAAAAATAGCCCATCGGGATATCAAATTGTTGCAATAAGAAACGTGTTGGAGGAAGAACAGTAGTTGTGAGCAAAGTGTTGTCCAAGTGCGGATGTGTTTTCGATATGCGAGGGAGGATAACACAGCCATGATAATAAGGTAGACACAGATTAGTGTGAGATTGCATGCATGCCAAGCAATTTTCAAAAGGCGAATGAGAAAGTGAGGAAAGAGGATATCGAGTTAGTAGCGAGTAACTAGTGAAGCACCAATGTTGAAAGCGAATACATTACCAATAGCGCAAAGTAGACCGAGGGCAAGTTGCTTCCACTTCATATTTGTTTGGACCAGAGGAAGAAAAACGAGTATGAGGCGAATAGATAGGTGATAGGAGTGAAATGCTTAGCGATTGGTGTGAGTGTGACTGCTGTTCGTGAGGTCATGCGCTGGCAACCGCAGATTACTTTTTCTGGCATCAGCGATTATGAACTTGGCTCCGCGGTCATAATCGAAAGCTACCAGTTAATATGTTTTATCATCATCGACCGAGTACCCAATTTCCCTCAGCTATAACTGATATACTTCAAATAAGCTTATGCAAATGACTGAGGAGCTCGGGTCAAATTGGTCTGCGGACGGTTTTACCTGGGCCATACAGCCCGCACAAGGATTGGTGCCGACTGGAGGGGGCCAGAACTGGCTATGTCTGCAGAACAACCGATAATGTTTTTTTTGTATTCATTGTTTTAACTAATCAAAACATTTTGCTCTGCAGTCTCACTTTCAGCGCTTAATTAATATTATTTTTCCATAGCTGTCTACAAAGCCTTTTTATTTATTTGCTGCACCTTTTTAGCTGCGAATCATACCATTCGCGATCAAACATTATCGTGACGGCAGTTACCGCGTTTGAATAACTTATACTGGAAAACCATTGTATCTCTCTTGTTGAAATAGGAGGACGTATATCAACATCCGTCAATTTCATATTGCATTTATTGTCATACAAAGCATGGGTAGGATGGTATGTCTATGAAGGATAATTATAGTGAGTTGCATCAAGCAACTCAGTAATATGGATACAAAGTAAAGAAGCTTCACGTGATTTTGTTTTTAGAGCTGAGCAACGGCTGCCATGGCAACAGTTAAAGCAAGAACAGTTGCTGAGATGGTCAAGGAGTTACCAGCAGAGGAGGGTGCTGAGGTGGAGGAAGGTTGGCTTGATCCTGTGCTGGAGCTGGCGCTGGCACCATTAGCATTGTAACAAGCTGAAGTATTCCATGAGGTGGGGCTAGTCTTCAAGACAACATCGGTACACTAATAAGAAAAAAAATAACAAATTGAGAGTTAATGACACCAGCCACAAAAGGTTACATATGGCAAAACAGTACATTACCTGGTAGAGGATTGAGTCTCCAGCGTTATAAACAATCTGAAGAGTAGCATTAGCGCCATCGACAGCTCCAGAAACCTTGGAAAGGTCAACTTGAAGACAAGCTTGCTCGGGGAAAGAGTTGGTGCCATTAGCAACGGTGGTGTTAGAGCTAGTGAAGTCAGCAGCACTGGGGTTGCTGTTAAGTGCCAGGTGGACAGAGTACTGGTACTGAACGTGTTCAGAGTTGATTTCCAAGAATCCTCCCTTGATAGGGAATTCATTTCGAGTGGTGTTGACAGCATTGAACCCACCGCAAGGGGCAACAGGCTCGTTGTCCTCAATGAAGCCTCGAGACTGTGGGTAAGTCAACTGGTAATGAGCTTGGACCGAGGAAATAGCAGCCAAAAGGAGAACAGTAAGACCAGACTTGAACATGTTATGGATTATGAGGAGGAAAACGTCGTAAGGTTGTAAGGGAGTTAGCAGGGCTAGCTTTTATAACCCAGCGACTTGAGCTTTTTTAGCGTTTGACTATGCTTTGATTGGCTAGAGAACGGACCCTGGTGTCATGCAAGATCACCGCTCAGTACTCTACCGCGCTTGAATGTACTACTTTGATGCACAGTCCTTGAGCTAATTGAGCGTTTCCGCCTCCTACCATTGGCTAACCTGCGGCCAGCTCCGGGAACACATTGAATAAATTAACATAATCACATAAAAAAAATTCAATATGCTCCGCTGAATGTGAGCTTTTTTAGCTTGCATCAGGGTTTTGATTGGCTATGCTGACAATTCAGTTCCTACTTTATTTCGCCCGACGCTTTGCTAGTTGGAATTCAATCTTTCCTTTTCACTTTATCCCTTGCTTTTTTTCTGCCGCCCCCTTTGCTTGCGGGCCCCTACTAGTCAAGATGGATATGTCAAATATGAGCATGGACAGCACGCCAGACAACGTCAATACACCGTATGGCGCTGCTCTCTGTGGTGTATTAGCTGGTTTTATAGCTCTGTTAACACTTCGAAGAACTACACTAGCCGCTGTACGTTCATTCAACAAACGTTCGTACTATCGAAAACTTGGTAAAGAAGAACAAATTGCGAGCAAACCAAACAACAGTATATACCACAAATTGGAGAATCTGATTATAAACAAATTCAGCTGGACACCATACCTCGGCTCGTACACACTTTTGCCGCCATTAGGAGGAATTTTCATTGCTTGCGCTTTAGTCTCCACAATTGTGCCACTATTGCTTCTCAATGTTGATCTCAAGCTCAATTCTGACAGAGCTGGCTTTATCTCCCTTGCCATGATACCGTTTATCTTTGCAACTACTGGAAAGTCATCCGCTTTGGTGCTCCTGACTGGTATCTCACATGTCCAACTCAACTATATGCACCGATTGTTGGGAACAGCTATTATGGCTACTACTACAGTGCATATGTCCTATATGCTCACAGCATGGTGGCCATTTCCATCATTTTATCGATCGCAAGTAGCCACTCCTAAGGTTCACTATGGCCTGGTTGCTTATTCTTCATTATGCTTTATCTTTTTCTTCTCATTATATCCCATCCGACGTTATTGCTACGGTCTCTTCGTATCTACTCACTTCCTTTTCCTGGTGTTCATTATTGCTGCCGGTCATCATACTCCTTATGGTATGCGATATATTGCAACCGGCATTATTCTCTACATTATCAATGTCTTGGCTGGTTGGTTTGTGAACACCTATTTGACTCGAGCAAGAGTTCATATACTGGAAGGAGAATGCACCCGACTTGTCATCAACAGCGATATGAAGCATGAAGCCGGTCAACATGTCTACATCTGTATTCCAAAGATCTCACCTTTCGAGTGGCATCCCTTCACCATTACATCCGCGTCGAAAGATACTGATTGTATCGAATTACACGCAAAGGTTGCAGGAAACTATACTCGTCATCTGAACTCTTTTCAAGATGGTGATGAGATCACCCTTTTTGTTGCTGGGCCATATGGTACTGGATCATCAAATTTGGGATCCCACGAAACATCAGTCATCATTGCCGGCGGATCAGGAATCACCTTTGCTATCCGACATTTGAAGGAACTAGCAGATCTGTCCTTGGAGCAGTCAAACTCAACCACGCAATCCGTCACATTTGCTTGGTGTGTCCGTCAGCCAGAGCATCTTTCATGGTTTGAAGACGATATTGCAGATTGCCTGCAATCCTTCAAAGAGAGCGGTGTTTCGGTAACAATTGGCTTGTACATTTCTCGCCCTGAACCGGATCAAACGTGTCAGTCTAAACTTGCTTACGATAATCGAGTTCAGTATCATGTCGGGCAACGAGTCATTCCAAGGCAATTGATTCGGGATGCTGCGCACAATGAATCGGCTGGCATTGGCATATATGGTAAGGATAACCAAAAGGTGCATAAACATTGATGCCTAGTTGTTTACAAAACTAATGAAAATTCTTGACAACAGTGTGTGGTCCTTCCTCAATGAACTCTTGTGCAGCCAATGCCGTTGCTTGGTTCTCTAGCTTGAACAAGGCAAACATAGACTTCCGCCGCGAAGCTTTTGAATATTAGGCCTCATAACACATTCAGTGTTTTCTTTGTACATAGTATACATTATAATCATTCGCCATAGAACACTCATACCGCCATTTTACTTCCTCGCTATCATTCAACGTGTAACAATAAAATACGGTCACACCGCTGATCGTGCAGGATTTCCCTCTTAACATTCATTGATGACATTAACAGTTGGCCACGCAAAGCATTGATCGTACGTTCTTAGCGCTACAGTTCAGTGCAGCATTTATTTGGTTTGGTTGGAGGGAACATACTTTTTCCAAGCGTCAACAAATGGATCATTGTCAGAATCAAGCTCTGGAGTGTATTCCAAAATATCAGGAATAAGTTCGCCGATTTTCTCACCGTACGTCTCGCGTATATAAGCAGCAACCACGTCCATGCCAGAAGAAATACCGGATGAAGTCCAGAAACGACCGTCGTGCACCCATCTGGCTTTATGCACCCAATTCACTTGATGTCGAACGCTGGTGACTTCCTTGAACCACCACTTGTTGGTGGTGGCCCTCTTTCCGTCCAGCAAGCCAGTAGTAGCTAGAATACCAGCACCATTACAGATGGTGATGATAGTCTGTGCTTTAGATTCGGCAACGAACTTCAAGACTCTCTCGTCTTTGGCTGCATTAGGAACCCCGAATCCTCCAGGAATGACCAGTACATCCAAAGGAGGGCAAGTATCGAGCGTGTGCGTAGGACACAGTCTCTGGAAGGTGCGAGGCTGTTGCTGTTCAACATTTTCTTTAGTTTCATCAGAAGAAGAGTCAACTGGAACCATGGTGGACACCGGCTCCAAAGAGTCCAAGGCGATCAACGAAATGGTTATTGGAACAGCAGAAGATAAACCATTCAACATTTCCAGTGGGCCACACACATCCAGTAGAGCAAAGCCAGGGAAGAGGAGGACACCAAATGATTGGGGAGGGGTTGCAGTTGAGTTGCTCATCGTAAAAATGAATGCGTTGTGAATGCTTTGTCTCTTCTTCCTTGGTCTTTATGTACTGAGTTGTGCCATCGTGCACTGACCAATGGCAAAATAGAGCCCATCAAGTTGGCGTTGCCACCTCCGTTATTTTTTCAATTGACTCATACCGGAGGTGTTTGGTATTTTGATAATTTGACTTGGTCACCCTACGATACGACAAGAGGATGTTCAATGAAACTCAATTTTACTGATTCCCAATTTATGATCAATCCAGCCAATGGCAAAAAAGAGCTCACATAGCTTTGAGGATGGGCTATTCGGATTTGACTCATACTCGTCACCAACAACACATTGACGAACTTACCGATGACATATGCGTAGATTGATGGCATCGCATTAAAGTGTTCTAACTAACATACTATAACCAATTTGCATTATCAATCACAATGCTGTGCGCATACAACAGAAGTAACAAATTTTATTTAAAAACATCCAATTAACATCAGGCCCTAAATCGCTGCTGCCTTTACACCATCCGATCTAGATAGTACAAGTTTCTCAGAATTACATGATCTATTGTTCTTTTACAACTTCAGCTAATCGCTTCAAAGCTTCATCCATATTTTCGGGGGTAACATTGCTGAAAGATACTCGAACGTAAGGAGTGGGCTCGCCAGAAGGTACGAATGCCTAAAGCGGGAATGAGAAAGGTTAGATAGGTTCACTTACAGATAGCTATACAGCGCTTATCATGACTCGTGTGGTGATAACTTACAACTCCTGGGACAGCCAAAACCTTCTTTTCAACAGCAGAAGACGTAATAAGCTTGTTGGAATCCGTAATACCATTCAAAAGCTTGAGCCATACAAACATGCCTGATAAAAAGAACAAAAGAACTATCAACCAATGACCCAATCGATGTGCATGTACCGTGTAGATGTGTCCTTACCTGCTTGAGGAACAGTCCATTCAGCATATCCTTTCAATCTTCTTTCGGCGCATTCCAAGAACACATCGCGCTTCTCACGGTAGAACTCTCCTACGCTATCAATATGCTTGAAGAACCCTTCTAGTCCCCATTGGTTAAGCAAAGTGGCTGCCATGGCTTGTGGTACACCAGATGCCTGCAAATTGGTGACCATGGTGTGCATAATGATTCTATCCACCAGTTCCTTTGGTCCAGTCACCCAGCCCAGGCGCAAACCAGCCGATAAAATCTTACTTAAACTGTCAAAGCGAAGCACACGACCGTCGACATCCATAGAATAGAAGGATGGTACGCGTGGATTACAGAACTGTTTGGGCAATCAAATGATCAGTCATACACACATCGTTTTCTTAATGAGTTCCATTGTGCACCAAGTTCCTTTAGCCACTCACCTGGAGGAAATAATACGGATCATCTTCCATAATCAAAATGTCATAATCTTGACAAATCTTGTAAATAGCCTTTTTGCGCTGTAGCGATACAGTAACACCCGTAGGGTTGCTGCCAGTGGGAATAGTATAGAGAACCTTAGGGCGGGTAGCAACATCCTCCCAGTTCTTGAGAATAGATTCCAATGATTCGGGCATAATACCTTCGGTATCCGTAGACACTGACACCAAGTTACAAGGTTGTGTGTGAAGGAAGGATACAATGCCGGTGTATGAAGGGTTTTCGAGCATGATGTTACACCCAGGTTCAATGACCATCTCAAACGCCTTGGCAATCAAATCTTGAGATCCAACACCGATGGATACAGAAAAGTCCTTGTGTGGTGGGTTATGTTCTGCCAATTGAAGCTCGCGCAAAAAGTCGGTAAGCTGTGGGAGACCGGGCTGTGGAAGGAAGTAAATAAAAGGAAATACTCGGTCAGCGACAGGAACATGGAAGTATAAGATCATAGCTCCTATTTACCGTAGCACTGTACTGCAAGGACGTCTCAAATAGTTGTTGGTCTATACTGAGCTGGGTTCCGTCCTTTAGAGTCAGTTGCATGCTGGCGAATGGAAAGGTCGCTTTGTTGGGAGCGCCTGCTCCGAGCGAAATCTACAAAATAGAATTGTCGAATTTAGCAAAACCCGTTAGGAATGCCTTTGTATGTTTCACTGTAATATCCATACCATTCCCGGCATTTCCAAGTATTTCATTAGCGCACGAACTGAAAAACAGATCATGAATCAGCATCCCTGTAAATTACCAGCAAAACCCGTAAGGGTCGTGGGAATCCTTTCTCCTGACAAAAGGTATGAACTTACTGGCTGAAGGGGTTCGAGCTTGGCTTCTTGTGCTAATGAATTTTGAATAGTCCATGGTTTTTGACATTCCGGATAGAGAGGTGAACGAGCGGGCGGTTGACGGAGGCACTAATTTTTTAGCTCTAGAGATCATCTGTGATCGAAGACTCAACTTTAAAATAAAAAACTTGCACTGCTCCACACGCATCGACTCACAAATAAATCCAGAAAGAGCAAAGAGATCTTATGGGGTGGATTTAAATACTCTTCCGATATGCATACTTTTATTCTATTTTCGTCGGGACAACCCCTTCTGCATCATCTTGAAGGATATGATTATGAAGGTCGATCTCTAACGCAACACAAATCAGACACACTTTCCATCACGTTCTTTTATTATGAGATATGAAACTTCACAGTGACAAGTTGGGTGCAACATTTTGCTGTAATTTGGGTCGGCCCGAATGTGCGGATGGCGTCAGGATAGAAAAACCGTGTTTATGCATTATGCGGTGGATATACCATAGAGAACCCCGATGTCATCCACCACACTTTCCCACAATACTTGAGAAAGATGGCTTGAACGCATTAAAAGTTTAGAAAGATGGCTTGAACGCATTAAAAGTTTAGAAAGACGGATTGCTTGACAAGAACTTATTAAAAGTTTTAAAAAGACGAGTACAATGGTTTTGAATACTGGACTTATTTGAGCATGTGGATTTTATTACGCAGGTATTCGAATATTCCAAATAAACAAAAACTGCTAAAAAATGTAATTATTTTCTTTTAGCATATATACATTTTGCATTCCTTTTTGTTAGGATGATTTTGAATTTATTAGCGAGTGTATCCGGCAGCAGCTGGTGGTGGTGAAACCAAGTTGGGTTCCGATGGATGATCCACTACAACACTAAATTGAGATTCCTCATCTGGTCTGGCTCTAGGACTTGCTACATCACCAGCGGACATATTATCATCGGCAAATGGTGACCGTCCATTCCTAAGTTTAGGACTGGCTATACTGTCTGCTCCTCCAAAGGCCCGGCGGGCGCTTGATGCGTCAGGATCAGCCATGTTATCAATGACAAAGTTACGAGAAGACGCCTTCTCCGTACGATCATTCATCATACCAGAGTCGAGAGCATTAGTGAAAACATCGCGCTCGTATTCAGATTGCTAAATTTCCTATAGTCAGTCTTTGTATCTCACATAGTTATGCACGTTAGAAATTGTCACTTACCTCGTCGTATTTGAGTGATTTGAAGCCTAGATACAATACAACTGCGAAGATGGCGCCTGTAAGAGGTCCAATCCAAAACACCCAATGATTAAGTGTCCAATCTCCGGTAACTACGGCTGGACCAAAGCTACGAGCAGGATTAATGCTAGTACCATCAATTGGAGTTAAGAACATATGGCACATAAAGATAACAAGGCCGATAACGAAGGGGGTGAATGTGACAAGGACATTGTTCTCAATGATGATGAATAGAACAGTCAAGCACAAACAGCAGGTGCCCAGAGCCTCAGCGAAGAACGTTTGCGGAATATCGAAGCCTGGATTGATTTTGTTGACACCAAGGAGCTGATTGGCAGTCACCCAATTAGAAAAGTAGGCTCCAAGAATGGCTCCAACCAATTCGGCAATGAATAGAAGAAATGCACGGAACCAGGGAACATTTCCAGTGAGTAAAAGAGTCAAAAGGACAGCCGGGTTTAATGCACCACCAGAGATTGGAGCACACAAAAAGAGGGCGACCGTGATTGATGAACCGAAACTAAACGCAACGCTTTGAATTTGACTAGATGATGACAAAAAAGTAACAACACGAATACTGTTAGATTGATGTGGACAAAAACACATTTTTGCCGCGCAATCCTATACTGTACCTAAAAGTTGGCCCTGCAGTGCTGGGTACTTTATTTCCTGAACCGGCTGGTGCGTTAAGAGCTGCTTGGACGCCTGACAGTGCTAAGAAAATGAATACCGTCATGCCCATCAATTCACCAAGAGCAGCGATAACATCTCCTCTGAGAGGGAATGGCCTTTTGTCCTTTCCAGTTCCAGGTATAATCCCGGCGGGTACTACTTGCCCAATGTTTACCATGGTATTTAGCGTGAAGTTTTGATCAGAGAGTGGTTATTAAAAAAAAAAGACTTCGATCGTAGAAGAAATAAAACGAAATAACTGGGGGTTTTTAGTGCTCTTTGTTGTTTATATATCCACCGCTGTATATCTCGATGTAATGCGTGGAGTGACAAATTTCAATGCGCTACTGATTATATCGTGGTTTCTGATCTTATGTTTCAGGTTATCTGACATGGGTATCAGAGCCAGTATCGATTGTAGCCGTGATTAACCCCTTTCAAAGCATTGAATTTGTTCTTTCAAGCACTAAGATATTGTTCATATGTTAATAGACTCCATATTCATGGCAAAGCGCCATCTGTTTGGGCGTTGGTGTGAATCATGTTTGGAGGTATACACGAATCAAAAAAAAAATTTTACTGCGATCAAATTGAGGGTTTCGCATAATTTGATACATAATATTTATAGAGCCCATAAACTCACCCGATGCAGTGGTACTTCCGTATTACTTCCATGTATATGTCTTTCTTTAGGGCATATTCTTACCTTCTTTCTCATGATGATGTATTATTTATGCTGCTTAATTTGCATTGCTGCAGACGCGTAGATCTTTTGTTATCAAATTTTATAATTCCCAATTGACTTTGCAGGATTGTTTAGCATTAAGGGTATTCAGCTGCGATTGTCTCAGTAATATTAGAGCCACGATGGATTGAACGGGCAAGTCAACTGCTTTGGCAGGGGATTCAATATCAGTTTTGGGGCAGCTTTGGCTGAGTTGAACTTTCATTTGGTTGGGAAAATACCAACTATGCACCTCCCATGCAAATGTAAATCAAAACTCCCGGATGTCCGTAGTAAACCCTGCTTAATTCACGCGAGTAAACGCAATCAAACGGTTACGTAACTCTTCATGGCTTCTGAAAACATGCGTGATTTCAGAACAGTTCGTTTTTGTCACTTTATGGTTTGCTAGCCAAGGGTGTTGTGAAAGCACGATATGTCGCAGCTCATATTCGCTGTAATCATGATTGCCTTTTGTTTCAACTTTCAAAGCAGGAATTGTACTTCTGGACGTCAATTGAAATTCTAAATTTAATTATGTCTTCCTATAAAATTTTGCTCATATGTCTCAAATGTCTTGAGACGAACAGGGACTATCGATATGATGGCTCACCTATTTTTGGATCCTCACAAGCTACGAAAAAGCCGTAGAAGAGTGACGGTAAATTGAAGCCAACTCAAAAGCTACTTAGGTTAAGCTGATATATATTGGCAAAGCTTATGGTCAGTGTTACTGTATAGGTATAACCCCTATACCCGGAGAACAAAGACCCTGAGTGTCTCTTCTTTATTCAAAATGAATACATGCAAACATTATAATACTAATTGAGGCCAATTTGCATAAATGCTACTAAGATGCCAACCGGGCAAGCATCAATAGTGGGCCAGCATTCAACAAACATTAATCGATAATGGTAAAAAGGCGGCTATCGAGAAGTTCATGATGTAATGCCGTTTCTTAAGTGCATTCCTTTTTGTTCAGAGCATGCCGATGCCTTTTTCCGAAACCCAAAAGAAATAATCGACTGACCGTCCTTGTTCACATTATGGAAGCATTAAAAATTGCTTTTACCATTTTCAATCGCTATTTGACATACTTTTGGAAAAAAGAGTAGCTCGGGATTAAATCAGATCAATGTTTCAGGCAGGGCGGACTAACAGGAACAACTGTTTCATGCAATATTGCGAGCATCGCTTACCACCCTTCCAACCTCAAGATGGGTGAATGTAAAAACGCTTTCATCGTAACTCCATCTTTTTTTTTTTTCCTTTACACTGCTCATTGCTATCGTAAATTAAGGTCTATATTTATTTGTCTTTCATACCTAATCTGATGAATCTGATATTTTCGTAAGTTATAGAAACCTATCTCAACTGGCAATCACACTTGTACACCGCATGGAGCCATAGCTGGAACAAATGCAGAACAACTTCGATCTTTCTGACATGGTTTGAATTCACAATCGGTCAAGGCGATGGGGGAGAGTCGAATGGCGTTGGAAGCGGGTAATAATATGGGATCAGAAGACCCTTTTTCGGAGAGAAATGCATCGCCATTCATTGACTTTTTAGGCACACAGCATTGTTTATAAACTTCATCGACCAAAAGATATTATGTTTCTGTCCACCATTGTCCCGATTTGTCAGTGGTATTAAGCTTTGAATCTACCAAACATTTTTATTTCGTTACAAAAAAATCTAAGATATCAAGGACTCTAATGTAGCAAAATAAGTGAAATGTAAGCATTAATGGCAGGACGGTGACAGGTGATCGACACAAGACTATCAAAGACTTACCATATTGTTTTACAATGTCAAACAGGTTGCAGTATGGAGTGAATGACTCAATGTCGAGTCCAGCATTTTTCAACTAAAGCGAGCATTTCAGTCAGCAAGGTCTAATCACGGTATGATTCAAACTGTCTTCGCTCAACGATTACCTGAACTCCGTAGGCCTTGACGTCTAAGTACACTTGTAATCGGATTTTGTCTTCATCACTCATAGAGGGCTCGGAAGAAGACGAGCCGACTAGCAATGAAGAACCCATTGCCCCTCCTTTACGATTTTTCTTGAGCTTTTTTAAAGACTCTTCCACCTTTTGCATCGAAGAAAGCATATCAGCGATATTCTGGGTATACCTGTGATAAAAAAGGTCAGTTTACTTGACGGCTCTCACACTTATTCAATGCTAAACGCCACTCACCTGGCAGTAACAGCTTCCGCGACAAGAGTGATCAGTTCATGTTCCCGGCTCGACGCTATAAATGTTTTGTTCTGATCGCGAACAATGGTATATGGCCGAAGGATGTTGGATACATAGTGAGATGGCTCGGTTGGAGGTCGCTTATTGGTATGTCGGTATTGGGTTGTAATGCTTTTTACATTTTTGGCAACGTCAATACACCGACGACTTAAAATGACGGTAAGTTTGCGTTGAACTTCGGGTTGGACTGAATTCACCAATGTTTGAAGAGACAAATAAAGGCTGTCTATTAAATTTAAAATAATAATTAGCTTAGATGAACAGACTGCTTTGATCGTTCTTTCGTTCCTATCTCTTCTTTACCTTTCATAAGGGGTTCATCACGCATTGTTTCTGGTAGTTTTAAAGAGATTTCATTCTCAAAAAGTTCCTTTGTCTAGAATACCAATGACATGGCTTATCAACATATGTGATCGTAATAATGCTCAATCCAAAAACACTGTACTCACCTCCCTTACCAACGTATCGACATCATGAGCGAGAACAAGCAGTTGGCGAAGGTTTCTTGTTTCATCCACTGAGATATTATCGATCGGGGTTGATGGCCGTGACGGCGTGTTGGCACCTTGTTGACTCTGATAGCAAAGTTGTGGGCGTAAATTTCGGTGACACACCTTATCATGTTGTTTGTTTGAGAAAAATTATAGCAC
This sequence comes from Umbelopsis ramanniana AG, assembly GCF_025399195.1. Lineage (NCBI taxonomy): Eukaryota > Fungi > Mucoromycota > Umbelopsidomycetes > Umbelopsidales > Umbelopsidaceae > Umbelopsis > Umbelopsis ramanniana. Next base: position 49,787 of record NW_026252110.1, read on the forward strand.
TCTTACCTTGTCAGTTTCAGTAGATGTATTCGCAAGTGCATTAGTCGCCCAAAGGTCATATCTTCTAATTAGCTGCAGTGAGACTGTATTAGCACATGAACGGAAAGCGAGGGTCAAAACTAGACGGCAATTTGCGAACCTGTAAGGTCATCTTCCAGAAGCGATGCGATAGAGTATAGATATATATTTGCTCAGACCAGCATTGGTGAATTGCATTTGATATGGCTTTGGTTGTAAGGAGGTTCACGCCTATACCTTGTGATTAGCGCTTGCTTGTTAAACGAAATGACCAAAAGAAGTTGTACTCACCATTTTGCTGTATATCTATTGGCATGTCGAAAGAATTTATCTTTAATCGGTCCTCTACAGGAAAGGCTATCTCTTTGAATCTAAGGTAAAGTAAGTGAGTCATCCAAAAGCTTCGAAACTTCATCCGAAATAACATGTATCAGGGGTTTTACCTCAGCTGGAAGTAAACTAAAAGTTGCCATCGTCGCATAAATTCAGTGTAAGAGCTATGGTTTCTGAGATACAAAAGAGATTTTCGGGATGGTAGCAAAGCCTCAAACTTGGTTACGAAGTCAATGGTCGTCACATAGTTCTAGGAAGAAAAATTTGAAAAAGCGGGCCGTTTTGTTAGCGAAAGACATGCCCATCTCCTAGTCATGACCAATTTTCACCTTACCTTGTGAAAAACGTCTGGTATACCCGGTGCAAAGATAGAACTGCATTCCTTGTTGATTCGTTCAACTATATCGACCCACAAGCAATCCACCAAAATCTCATAGTGAGCCCCTTTTAAGGTGCGACCTGCGATATCTGTCAACGGCGAAAGTTTGTCCGTGGCAAATACGATAATCTGGTTATATATGGATGACAACGGATTTCCGTTAAATTGTCCCGATCCTTCTGTGGGTTGTGCATTCAACGCCTGGCGATTAATGATCTAATTTGAAAAACAATTATATTAGATGATTGTGTACTTGAACAGATAATGAAAGCCACTCCACGTACATTCGATAGGGCCGGCGCAATCAACTCCCTCCGAATCACTTGCTCCGCTGAGGTAGTTTGATCCAGCAACGCATAAGTACGTAAGCACTGAATTAGAGAAGCTTTGACCGTCGAGTCCGTTGGTATTGACTTCATCTCTTTCAAAGCATTCGCCAATGCTGTAGATAAATGGCTCTGCAAAGTGTCCTTAATTCGAGTGATACGCTGTGTAATATCCAGTTAGTATACCCAACAACTCGTAGACATTGTACAAATACTCATGTTTACCCATTCGTTCTCTACCACAAATGGTAGAGCTTTGCCTCTGCTGACCAAGTGCTGCATCTGGTTATATTCCACGGCCACTCTTTCAATTTGCTTCTTGTCCAAGTTGTTGCTAGGAAATACAACCCATCAGCACTTACATCTTCACCCTTGGTATCCTATTCACATTGACTCACGTTGCATCGCCATTTTCCTCCAGTTCCCCGTTAATTGCCAGCAGTGTTGACTGGCGCTTCTTGCCATCCTGATTGATCTGCAGCAGATTCTCGACCTTTGTAACGGATTCATGAATATTTAGCAACAATTTGAGTGATGCCTAGATAATGTTCAAGGTGGTTAAAGAACGGGTCAATTTATAACGGTTTCAAGGTTGACCGCTTGCCTTTTGCTCTCGGACTTGGGCTCGCTCCTGCAAACTGCTCTCCAGGGCATCTATTACACTTTGCATTTCCTGGCGAATAGACTGCGTTTGGTTGCATATTAGCTTTCAATAATCGCAAAACCATGACTTTCGTCCGATATTTCATCATACCGTCACATCACTTCGCATGTCTTGTATTGGCAGTTGCAGATTGGCCATGACTTTGTCAAGACCCTTAAGATTCGTGCTCAAATTGACGAAATCAGCATAGTCTCTGTTGATGAGTTCAACCAACTGTGATTTGAGTTGACGTAGGTGCCCATTGAGTTCGGTTTTCAAACCTGCCAGTCCTAAGTGGCGTCTGCTGGTCAGGTACTGATCGGCATTGAACGTGGATCCAGTGAATGCAGATCGGTGGATGCCATTGCTTCCAAATGGCTCAAGAGCTCCAGTTGCTGATTCAACATCGTCGTCAGTGTCATCAAAGTCAAACACGAAACGTTTCTTCTTCTGGTCTGGCATGGGCACTGAAACTGTGAATTATGCCGCCATGCAAAGGGTAACAGATATGAAGTGAGAGCGCGGGGTGGCGGGCATTTTTTATATGAGAAAATATTACACAAATTGGAGCATCTAATGATTATGAAGATCGTGGAACCCTCGTAATGCACGATATCTACCAAACACCATTTCTCCTACAAACACGCCTATTATGATAACAATGAAATATGCACCATTGCCAGTCATCACAACCAACATGAGTAGGTAGCTGATAAAGGTGACGAGGGTTGACAATAAACTTCGAAGTGTGTCGGTTTGCCAGTGAAAGGCAGGTACATGAGGAAGTTCTAGTCGAGCTGGAGCTTTCGTTTTCGACATAAATGTTGGCGTCGAAGTTGTGGAGTATTCTAGAGGTTTTTCATTATGATTAATATCCCCATCCCGTCGTCGCAGGCCATCAATGGACTCATCCAGAGACGTATTCTTGGTAACTTTAGAATCGGCTCTGGCGAATTTGTTGTCTGCTGCATGCAATATCTTTTCCTCTTTGATAATAAGCCATCCTTCAACGTAATACTGAAGAGCCGCGGATCCTCGAGCGAGAATGGCCAGAACGAACAATGCAATGCATGCACCGATATAAGCACCTTCTGAAGATGGAACCCAGCTATCAAACCACAGTGCATCACCAACGGAGGTCCAATGGAAGGTTCCCATCGTCATTGTCATAGAAGTCGAACCGCTGGACATGTCCATTATGATCGATTAAGCGAGAGAAATGACACAATACTGAAGGAAAAGTCACTCCTTTTGAAGATGAAATCGGGGTTTGAAAATGCCAGAGCGATTTTGGCGGGTCGCAACAACCTGACTGGCTGAAACCAAGCGGTGGGCTGAGAGAGAAACAGAGTTGATTTTGCTAATGCTGATCGACCATATCTCTAGAATTATACATATTCTGGCTGCTGAAATACTCAAACTGATGGTAAATTGTCTTCAATAGGTATAGAAAAGAAAAATAACAAGGATAACATGCAGGTTTTCGTTCTTTATACCATTTGTTTGTTTTCGAGAGAGTACTTGTTATAACATGACCAGAATCAGCATGTCATTGAGAAGGTCTTGGAGTATGTAACATACTGGATTAACTGTAATAGCAAGCGTATGGTCTAGCTTTTTATCTTATTTAACGACAGCAGTTTGTTTACTTTGCGCAATACTGTGGAAAAGCGCGAATGATGTGATCCGTTCAGGCTTTGAATAAACCTTATATGCGCGGCGCGGTCACATGCATACTTTATATCCGGCTGTGCCTGAGGATTCATTTTGATTGATTTAAAACGAACTCAGGTCCACTGTCCACTAATATGAGAAGTTAAGCTAAAGATGACACCATAGGATATACTTTCATATTATGGGATATTTGATACTGCTCTGAATTCTTACTCAGATATTGCAAACAACTTTAGACTGTCTAGAGCAGTAAAACTTTTCCAAAAAGGAAAAATGGTTATTTTTAAAATGTTAAGGTTCTTCTTTCAAAATCTGGAACCCAGGTTTAGAGTACGGTTCGTGGTGTGATCTTCAAGTGCAGCTTACCACGGTGTAACACACCCACCTACTTTTATATATTGTCGCTGCTTTCAATTGGCAGACGCGATGCACTGCAATTCGTTCTGGTTAAAAGGCACCTGGTGTGGTGGCGTGGCAGGCAAAGCTCAGGAATTTCCGCTCTCTATATATAAAACCCCCCCCCCCACAGGGTGGACGATCCTCAAGTATTATATTATTTCGTTACATGGTTAAGCTCCCTTTTATGCCTTTTCTTTAGCAATGCCACCACTTAAGCAATCTTCATGGTCTACCAGGCTACAATGGAAGCCCTGGAGTTATGCATTCCAAGATACTACATGGCCCGAGCTGACATTACTGCTCACTCCCAAGATTCTTTCAAAAAAGAAAATGGTCTGGTACCTGATCTCCATCGTAATGGTGGCAGCTTGTCTTATCATGTATACATTCCGGTACATTCAAATGGAAAATATTCAAAAATACAGAGACGACTGGCTTTTTACGAGATTTCCTGAGCTTGAGACTGCTTTGACAGACACTGTCAAGCAGGAATCCAAGCTCAACGAGGCTATCCCACTTTACAATATACAAGACCCATATAGCTGCCAAAACCAACATCTATCATATTCCACATTGCAGCAACTTATAGATGCCGAGCTTGGACCAGACCACTCGTCTGATCCATCCACTGAACCCGTTCCTTCCCACTACCTAATCCTTCCACCATTCAAACCAAATCAAACTGTCATGATAGAGCAGGGCCAATCATACTGCATACGTTTGGTAATATATCCCCCAAAGTTAAATCCGCTGATTATGCACACCTTCAAGCCAATTGATGGATCACCGTGGGATAGTATTATGATGACTTTGGTACGACAGTCAGAATATAACACAACATTTCCCGTTCAGTTAAAACTGTGGAACGGTCATTCCGTGATATACGAGGCCAACAGGAATCTTTTTGGCGGTAGCAGTGCTCAAGATGTCCCTTCCCACCAGCTAGTCGATCGCAAAAAGATGCACATCTATGAAGCCGAAGTTAAACTTCATGATGAAGGAAACTACTCTTTGGAAACGCGGCTAGAATATACACACGGCATGTGGAATTTTGAAAGACAACCTGTGGTACCATACCAACCTGAACTGATTGAGACACCACTAGGATGGAACTTGACCGTGCTTGGACACCAAAAAGATCATTTCGACCTACCTTTATGCACCCGTTCCGATCATCCTGGACGTTGGCTCAACATTAAGGACTTTCCATCTCATCGGCAAAACATGCTTTCAGCCAACGCAGCAGACTTTAATGGAAACTTCTGGGCTCCTTACGAATGCCAATATCGATATATTTCATATCAAGACTTCAATCAATGCCTAGCCAAAAAATACCCACTTATTCATTGGTTTGGAGACTCCAATTCAAGAAGATCCCTTAAAAAAATTATCACCGATGGTGAATGGTGCAATGACTATGAAGCAATTCAATCCAACAGCACTACAAAACGAGCATGTCATTGTGAAGATTACGAAGAACCCACATGGAACAACACACTATTTGATACCCATGCTCGCGCAGGTCGTATTCTTAAGACAGCATTGAACAATGCATCAGTGGAATGGGGACAAGACAAAGCCAAGACAGAATCGGAAATCTGGTTCTACAAGTGGGACGGGCTGACCGACCTAAATGAGCCATCTTGGGAGGAGTTGTTCAAAGACTACCCAGATTCGGGCGAAATAGCAAAGCACGTTCCTGGAGTAGAAGTGGATGAATCTTGGATAGAGCAATATGGTGAGGCCATTCCGGTTTTCAGACGGTTACCGCCACCACTTGGAAGATACCCTGTACATGGCGGCGGTGGCCACAAGGCTAAGATGTCAAGACGAGACGTAGTTGCTCTTCATAAGCGATGGTACCTTACACTCGCACCACCACAACTCATCGTCGTCAACTTGGGAAATTGGGATGTCTCTCGTATGCCCTATTATGAATTTCAAGCAGCCATTCAAAAAATGATCAACTACATCAAGCAGCGATACATTCCATACAAAACTGCTGTCCTTTACCGAACCCCACAATATTTCTGCTGTCGAGTCGATACATCAGAACGACAACGAAAATTTAGTACGTTGAGGATGGAGGCTTATGATCGGTATGCAAGAGAAATGCTTGTTAAGCATGTTGGCGCCAAAGTTTGGGACGTCTACGCCTTGGGTGAAGCGCGTAGCTGGGAGGACAAACAATCCACAGCAGATTGTCCATCGAATCATGCCCCAAGCGATGTTGTGTCTCTTGAAAATCAAATGTTGATGAATTCTTTGTGTAATACGGACGATTGGTTTGCGGACTTGTAGGATTTTATCTCCTCTCATTTTTTTCTGTTACAGAAGTTATTGTTTAAAACTGTGTAGAAATATTCTGTCTTCATTTACTTACTTTGCATTTTGCTGTTCATACCATTTATTAGATTCCCTCGGCTCAGGATAAGTCTAGTGCTGAAACTTCAGTATTTCGCTATTATCCAAGCCCAACCATTGCAATAAAATTAATCCATACAAAAAGATGTGCTGAACTTTTTATTTTTATTTGGTTGCCTAGAACACAACTTTTCATTTGGATCCCGCAATGAGTGCCATTTCAAAAGCTCCGATTTGTTCGATGATGGCCCCGCCTCGATTTTCCATAGACGGCACTGTTAAGTTCAATCAAAAGCGATAAGGCATCTAGTAACTAAGCTTTAAGTTTGACAGTATTCATAGCCGGCATGGCGATAATCATGTAATTTTTAGATGGTGTGGTTCTGTACATACTGTTGATTCAGGTCAAAAAAGTTTTCGCGTGGTCAAACCAAAAACGCAATTTTATATGTTTTGGGACTATGCAATTTCAAGGGCATTGATGCCGCAAGAGTAAGTCCATGTGCCCTCCCTATATTTAAAACGGCAGAGTAGAACATACCATATGGCTATAGGTTGTTCAGAATAAAAAGCGACGTTTGCCTGCCATACCGAATTCTTTGTTTTCTTTTCATCTGTTTATGGACGACTTGTGGTTGCCGCTGCAGGAATACTCAGATTTTCAGAACACCAATCCTTCAATTCACGGATGTTTAATTTTCCGTCGTACACAATATCTGTTTGGAGGTATCCCATCGAATTGAACAAAATACACAATATCAAGAAAAAACATGATCTTGGAAAAGATGTGTGAAAATGACTGCGCACCAGTAGAATATTGTGGGCAATGGTTAACCACATACAGTTAACGTTGAGTACAAGCACGAACAAAGGGAAGGGGATCAATCTTAAAGTTTCCTCCCTTTAACTTTTGTCGCTTCATTCTCGATTTGTTGCTGTCAATCTCATATTTCTATGGTTTCAACTTTTTAAAAGTAAGCGACAACGTATCTGGTGAAAAATGTCCTCATTTCATTGACAAAATATGTACTTGCATCTTAATCATTGTAAAGGACACATGATAAGCCTCTGTAGCGTTCGACAAGGAGGCTGATTCTCAGCCTGTGCGACAAAATTGAACTTTGTGTCCATCGTCACGGATTTGTTATATACAAATCAGAATATAAATAACGAGCTGCGAACGGCGCCCCCTGATTTACTACGCTGTACCAGATTATATTGCTTTTGTGTAAGTAAAGCCTGCATCGAGCAAAATTCCCTTGAGCGCTGCTCTTTGAAAACCGTTTGGCTACAACCTGATCTAATGCAATATGACCTCGTCTGGCAGCCACAAATATCTTTCTGTTAAAAGTGTACAACCGAAAAATAGTATGGACAAACCAGACGAATATACTAAAGCGGATGAAGCAAATAAATCGTTCAACGGGAATGATCCAGTTTACAGTAGTGCGCAAGTCTACGATACAGCTCCAGCTAACAACCAAAGATCCTTTCGACAAACAATTTCATCCAAGCTACTGCTGTTTTCTGTCGTGATAGTCATTCTAACATTTGCAATCACCTTTTTACCAACCTACTTCGTCATGAACTCCAAAATAAACGACAGTCAGCAATCGCAATCTCTCGCCAACAACCAAGGAATCTCTACCACCAATAATGCGACTTGTAATGCCAATACTACGACACCGTTCCCTTTCAGCTATAGCTCAGTCGGACCAGTTTACACCCCCAATACGCAAAATTGTAGTGGCATTAATGATTTTTGGGATATCGGCAATTGCAAGCAAGTCACCGATGTCAACTGGAGTTTCGGGCTGAATGTTACAACAAACTACTCGGTTTTGAAAATCTATTCAGATGCTTATTGCTTGAGTGCTGTCACATCATTGTTGTTCACTAGTGGGTGCACAAGTGGGCAATCCATTCTGAACTTACACCCACAAGGTTTCAAGTCCATGAAAGTATGTTACAGCTTGACGAACTGTTAGGACGAGGGTGAAAAAGAAAAAATCAGTGGGTTGTCTAGTACACAGAAACAGCTATTACCAAAATCGTTTTCTCTTCTGAAGTGGACTTTAGATTCCATCGGCTAGACAGATATTGTACAGTGCATCTTCAACACTATAATAATGACCGTACAGATATATATACCATTAAATAAATAAATGCTGTTGGTATGCGTAGCTTTGCTATGTACAGAGTGACTCAATTTAGGGAAAGTTGTAGCATCTATACCACGAACTGTATTGGATGCTTTTCATTCTTGAAACAGGTACGTCTAATGTATATCAATAGGAATATTTAGAATTTTTTTCTGTCAAGCTAAATAATGGTTTAATTGGCCGTAACTAACGTATTTTTTGTCGAGAGTGATATACAAAATATGAAATGTTTACCATGGTCGGTGTGGTCGGTAGATATATCGAAAGTAAAAAAATTGCAGGATAGAATCTGTGTGGATCACAGGTAAGAAGTGTATGTCTTTATATTGCTTCACAGTCGCTTTGTGTTGCGTTTGAGTTAAATTGGTACCGTATAGCATTTCGAAGATGAAATCACACCAATTTCAAAGCAGCTATTACCCTGTTTTTATCTAGCAAGGATGCCAATATCTGACAGCTAATTCCAAATGTATGCTGCACAAATGGAGCGAAGAACCCCATGCTGGTTGTTGTTTTCAATGCTGGACCTCCCTTTTGAACCTTCATGCTATATATGAGAATGCAAAGGCGTGCTATTCTGCTCTTTTATGAGAATGAACAAGATGTTTTATTAAATCAACCAACAAAACCACAATTTTATGACTCATCCACCACCGTGGTCCACCCCAAACGTTTCTGTCCATGCTTTGCCCACCTGTTACAATGTTTTAGTCATGAAAGCCATAAATTCGTAATTAGAGTGGGAGTCACTTACAATTCCAGTAGCCTGTTACCGTCTGGGTTGTTCTCCGGGTGAAACGTTGAAGATGGTAGTAGAGTCTCGATGATTTGGTACAGGAACCGTGGTTTCAATTCCGTTAACTCGCCTGTAAAGAAGTCCATTAATACGGAAATCACTCAAGAAACCTTACCATGGAAAAATCTTACCAGGCACTCTAGGCTTGCTGAAGTCAAACACACAATCTGGGTTACGTTGATGTCGCAACTCGACATCTCCTTCCTGTTAAGAGAATGGATTTAGCCTTTGCGTTTGCATAAATAAATGCCTTGGGACATAGAACTCACTCTTCGAAATATAAGCAAGCTTAATTTGCTCTTGTTAAAGTAGGTGTATGGCTTCTTGGAAATTTGATTGTTCAGGTTCTTTTTAATCCAGCAAAAGTTTTCAACATACTTGAATTGCCACTTTTCACATATCCGCACGATATCAGGAAGCCACTCTTTTTCAAGCCAAATGAAGAGGAAGCCTTTAGGAACAATCGAAGGGATGTCAAGTGAAGCCTGGATAAGAGGTAGCTCAGTATGATTTGCTTTTGTTTCAGGAAGCGCTGCAATGGAATCAACTTACCAATTGCTCAATAGTGATTTTTCCTGGGCATGGCTCTTCACCAGGTAACAAAAGTGGTGGATCCATATACACAGCTTGAAAGTTAGTTCCTAGCTCCTTCAAGTCCATGTCCAAAATATTTTTCTTCAGGTACCTAATGTGAATGTAGAAGCATTGGTTGAGTCATCCTTTCTGAAATGAGATCAACGACTGAAAACACTTTTGACTTACTTTTGACCAATGGTCGATGCAATGTCCTCTGTCGGTACCTGTTGGTGTAGTATAGTGTGAACCCACGATCGCGGTATTGGTTCTCCAGGTATTTTCACATATGTTGGTAGACTAGGGTCAATAGCGCTGCCAAGAATGTGTGAGTATAATGGTGAATTGCAATCAAGGCTACTGGAGGGTCTATCGCGTACCTGACTTTCTTCTTGACCATGAAAAAGTTGCCATTTCGATCTTGCACTCGCACTTGCATAATCTTATATTTGGCAATGATGCTCTCTCTATCAATGCCACGTCTACCTCCACTGGGAGCTTTTTCACGAACAGGTGCAGGCGCTCGTCGCATGCGCTTTTTCTGTTTTGCATCTCCTCCAAACTCCATATCCCAAAAGTCATCGTCTTCCATGTCTAAATGTATGTAGTCACTGATAGAAAAGTTAAGGTTAATTGGAGGTAACTTGCAGACGAACTTGAATTTGAGATATACATACTCTTCTTCATAGATCTCGTCTGTCAAGCCATCATGGTATTGTAACTGCCATATTTCCACATCGTTTAGTTCGTCCATGTCATTGGAGTCCATCATGGCGCTTCTGATCGTAAAAGCTGAAGTTCGCTTGAAGATTTCTTGTAGCTGCGCCTCTGTTAATCCTTGCGATGAAGCTTCTGATTTCTTCTCCTCCATTTCGGCAGGTGTGCCATTTGATTCAACCTCATTTTCTTTGTTCTCAGAACTTGTATTTGGAGTCGAGTTGACTGATATAGCCGAAAACTCTTTCTGAATGCGATCTAGTTCTTCAAACTTTTTCATAATGGCCTCAACTGATTCTTCGTCCTCAACGTAGCCGACATAGTGTATATTACTAGTGGACAATCGCATGCCAGGAAGATTAGTATGAGTGTCTTGACAAAAAAATAGCTCAATATTCAGGGTCTACCTTGCAACGGTGTTTCTAGACTTTCGCTTTCTACGAGATCGGTCGGCCATGCTGTTATTGACAATTCTTGAGAAAAAAGGTGAAAGCGGAAATCTCAGGAGAGTCGCGGTCAAACGCGTTTTTCGATTTTTCATACCCAATCGCGTCCACGCTACCGCATTTCTGAAAAATTGTGACTTTGCTAATCCGGTCGCCTTCTCTGGTCATTTCCACCATGACGGAACCTGCGACTGTGCCATCCATTAGGCGTTTGGATCAGACAGTAGTCAATAGGATAGCTGCCGGAGAGGTACTATTGAATTGAAGTTGAATAAAGATAGTTACTGTCCTAATGACTCTTTTGCTAGATCATTCACCGCCCAGCCAACGCTCTCAAAGAACTGATTGAGAACTCAATAGACGCAGGTTCGACTAATATTCAGATCCTCATCAAAGACGGAGGACTGAAGTTGTTGCAGATACAAGATAATGGATGCGGAATACGGGTACATAATATCTATGAAGTGCGTCTTAAAGCCCGGGAAATATTTTTGCTCATCATTCAAACAGCGAGAGGACATGGAAATTGTTTGCGAGCGGTTTACTACCAGTAAACTGAAATCTTTCAATGACCTTGGTAGCATTGCAACATACGGGTTTAGAGGAGAAGCGCTTGCTAGTATTTCACATGTTGCACATGTAACTATCACCACAAAAACGGCCGACTCAAAGTGTGCTTTTCGGTGAGTTTCATTGTTGCACTTTTATCAGTCCTAAACAGGGATGCTTACAAACAAATATAGAGCGTCCTACTCTGATGGGAAACTAGTTCCGCAAAAGCCAGGGATGAGTAATGAACCCAAGCCTACTGCTGGAAACAAAGGCACTCAAATTACGGTAAGACATCATTCTTACACAGCCTCCATAGGCGCTGAACGAGTTGTCTCATTCGCCTCTCTTATAGGCTGAAGATCTTTTCTACAATGTGCCTTCCAGAAGGAAAGCGTTGAAAAATCCAAGCGACGAGTACAGTCGAATACTTGATGTTGTTACTCGGTACGCCATACACAATTCAGGCATTAGTTTCTCGTGTAAAAAGGTACTAGCTGATTTTTGTTGGTGCGTAATAAGATCATGTCGACGAAGTAATAATCTTGATTTATGTCTATTGCAGCAAGGCGCCAATATGGCTGATGTGAATACGGCCACCAACAACTCTATCATCGACAATATACGACTTTTATACGGATCAGCAGTAGCGTCCGAGCTTATATCAGTGGAACGAGATTTCGAAGAGCTAGAGTTCAAGATGAAGGCGCATGTTTCAAACGCCAACTATCATGTCAAGAAATTGACGATGCTCCTCTTCATTAATCGTAAGGACGGATTCAAAAGAAGTCGCCTCTTTTTTAGACCCATAATACCTACATACTCTTGTTTTTTTTTAGATCGTGCAGTAGAGAGTAGTATGCTGAAGAAAATGGTCGAGAACATTTACATTACTTTACTACCAAAAGGCACTCATCCTTTTGTGTACCTCAGTTTGGAGATCAACCCTCAGAACGTGGATGTCAATGTCCATCCTACAAAGCGCGAGGTATGTCATATAAGAGAAAAGAGATCACAACCAAGGTCTTGACGCTAATAAGCAACTTGTTAGGTTCACTTTCTGAATGAAGATAGATTGATCGAGGCGATAGCTGATACGATACAAGAAAAGCTTGCCGGTGCAAATGATTCAAGAGCTTTTTATACTCAGGTTTGTATGGCTATGAATGAAACTTACGAGGACATCCTTAGATAACCGCATTATCTTGTAGACTTTACTTCCTGGAGCTGCTCAAGTTGAGGAGATCAGTGGTAGGCCCTCGCAGTAGTGCATATATTGATTGAAGTGGCTCGCTAACATCAAATGTAGCTCCCAAACCCACAGGAAAAGTGTCAGAAAGCAAATTTGTCAGAACGGATAGCAAGCTTCGAACACTTGACAACTTCCTTCACACACCCTCCACTATATCCAAGCCTACGCAAACTGCAGCGGAAGAGCGACCTGAATCCGAGGCCACTGGTTCGCCTGATGTTGTGATGGTGGATGCTGGACAGGATGCCACTGAAATCGTTGCAGAAGCACCGTAAGTATAGAATGGCTTTACTGTTGAATCTTAATAGAAACTCATTCGCTTTTGGTTTGTAAGATCCGTCAAATCAGGCTCGACGAGCACGCATGTTTCTGCAGATAGAGAAAGGGTTGATGTGCGGTTGAACAGCCTTTTGGACCTGAGAAAGGAGGTTAAGAAGAATGAACATAAAGGTAAGGGGATAATGAAATGGTCGCATATCATCATGACACCAATGGATTCACAGCATTTGTGCCTTATAGGATTGTCCGATATCTTTGCTGACCATACATTTGTGGGTGTTGTGGATGATGCACTTGCTTTGATACAGCATCAAACCAAATTGTACTTGGTTAATTACTCAGTCATAAGGTAACATTTATCTGAATTTCCAATCAATCAGCTGAAGTGGTGTTTTAAATGCTGCGTTTTATATAGCGAAGAACTTTTCTACCAGCTGGTCCTACGAGAATTTTCAAACTTCGGCTACATCAATATGGCAAGCGCTATACCCATCAAAGATTTCATAATGGTGGCTCTGGATGAAGAAGAAGCACAAAACGGCTGGCCAGACAACATGAAGCCTAAAGACGAGATCGCTCAGGTACTATGCCATGTTGCACCCACCGAACACAGTCTGTACCCAATTGATGCTAACAACGCCCACTCTGTTTTCTTTCCAATTAGTCAATTACAAATTTATTGATTGATCGCGCGGAAATGCTGCATGAATACTTTTCAATAAGAGTGTCTGAAAATGGTGAATTGCTCAGCCTACCAATGCTAATCAAAAACTATGTTCCGACCTTGGATAAACTACCACTTTTCCTTCTTCGACTTGGCACCGAGGTAAATTCAAATTGCTCAATGCCTGTGACAAGTTAAGCGACGATACTGAACGTGTTTGAAAGGTGGATTGGGATGGAGAAAAGGAATGTTTTGAAACATTAGCAAAAGAGTTGGCTCTGTTCTATTGTGCTGAACCGCCATTGCGGGAACCTGTCGAAGAGAATCAGACTGATCCCCAAGGCGACCAAGAGATGTCAGAGAGCACTACATCGGATTCGACCTATGAAAAAGATCACAAGGCATATTTGTGGCAAGTCGAGCATCTCATATTTCCTGCACTCAAGTTCCAATTTGCTGCCCCAAAAAGCTTGGCTGCGTCGTCTGGTCCCGGCAGTGGGCATGTCGTTCAACTGGCTAACCTACCAGACTTGTACAAAATATTTGAACGTTGCTAGAATAACAATATATTACATATGATCGTATATACGTGCTGTAGCGAATGAGGAAAATGTATAAGTAATGAAGTAGATGAGTAATTTCTATAGTTTAAAAACAGGAGTGAAAGTGAGGGGGGATTAATCTACATACAGGCGCATAGCTAACAATGCATTAAGCAATCCGAGAGGGCATGAAGCGAATAACTGCACCGCACACAGCACTTGCAATCAACGTACTGCCGACAAAGTAACTCATGTCAGCCCAACCTGCAGCACCACTAGTTGAAGTAAGAATGACTGATCCGATAGGATTTCCAACCACGTTACCTATGCCTCTGAGTAGCATGAAAACACCATTAATAAGAATAGGTTTGCGATATTCTGTGCCGGCAATATCGGTAACAATGGAAGGAAAGCTGCTCGTGAAACCACTGCCAAATGTACCATAAATGACAGCAAAGGCAATCAACAAGCCGAATGATTGGCCAGCAAATCCCCATAACAAGAAGACACTCAAGCTAGCTATGCCTGAGGAAATGACAGCGGAAGTAGCGTAACCGTAACGATCGCAAACGTGACCCAAAGCAAGCTGACCTATTGACAAGTGAATATGAGAAACTGGGGGAACGTGAGTGGCGAGAGGCAGTTTAGGACAGCAATACATACCTATGATAGTTGCAGCGTTCAAAATGGACAGCATAATGGTGGAAACTTGCTCTGAAGATCCGAGCCATTGAGCATAAGCTGTAACAAAGCGCAGTAAAAATGTCAGCTCCAATGATAAAGAACGAACCAAAAAGTATATGGCTCTATCGCCAAGTGGCAAACTTACGTTGAATGAACAAATTGGGTACAAAGAATCCGAGACCTTGGAATAAAACGGCTCCGGCCATAATGAGAAATCGCTTGTTTTTGATGAAAGCGAAATCTTTACGGCTTAAACTAGCGTATGATCTTGCATCATCGGTACTATGACGAGGTCGAATGACAAATGACGAGCCTAGGCAGAACACCAAGACAAATAGGGCCACAATTCGAAGTGTCCAGCGCCAGTCGATCGACTTTAAACTCATATCAATCAAAGTTGGGCAAGCTAAACCGAACACTCCCGCACCAGCATAGATGAATCCACTAGCAATGCCGCGATACTTGAAGAAATAGATGGGTATAAACATACACAAAGAGTTGTAAACTAGGTAGTTCAAAAGAAATGTTACTAGATGTTTGAGACATGACAGCATATTCTGGACAGTGACTGCTTACCGAAAGCTCCACCAAGACCGAAAAGAAATCCTTGAGTAAGGATGAGATGCCAGACCTGAGTAGCAAAGCTGGCTGCCACAAGGGCAATCACCATGGTAACCGACCCAGCATACATCATGGTTTTGAGAGTGAACCGACCACCGAGCAAACCTACCAAAAATCCTCCAATGTACGATATACCGGTAGCCAGAGTACCGATAATGGTCAACTCAGTGACACTGGCACCGGCAAACTCTGGTTGCTTTTGGTAATGCTGCAGGTAGACAGAGAAACTGGAGGTGTAGCCCCAAACAAATCCTTCAATTACAAAACCTCCAAGCAAGACCATCCATGCGTTGAATCCGCCGTCGACGGGAGGAAGTGAGAATTCGACACCAGTGCTGGAAGCGACCAAATTAGCATCAGAATTTGCGCGGCTAATAGTTGGGGTTTGGTTCGGAGTGAGCTCTAAAACCTCGGTACGTTGCTGCTGATTGGTGAGATCATAAGTTCCTGATTCAATGAGGGTACTTTCTTCGAATTCAACCACGCGATCCTTGCTGTTACGGCGAATGGTGGAATTAGTTTCACTCTCGTTCCTCTGTAACGGGAAACCTCGCTCTTGATTGGGTCGTCGAACGAGAGAAGATCTCCGCTCAGTCAAGGCAATGCTCGTTATATCTTCCTCAAGTAAACTCATGAAGGCTGTCTTTACGAAAAAGGAGAAAGCTGTGAGAATGAAAACCTGAAGACAAAAAAAACTTTTAATGGAAGCCCATTATGTCTCGTTCCGATCATTTTGTTGCCCGAGATTCGGAGCTAGATTTTTGGCATGGAAGTTTTCTCACAGTCTGCCGCTGAAAATATTCTGCAAGTTTTAGATAGCCATTGATAATCCAGAAGATCGCATTGGTGAAAAGCACTTCATTCTACAATTTAATGGACTGAGTGGTTTCTTATTGCCGATGTAATTTGTATGAAATTATTTTTGACCATGAATGCTCTTGTGGTGGCTGGCTATTTATAAGGCAGCCACTATATAATCAATTGTGAACATTGTTTACAGCTTGCTAGGAAATAAACTCCGTGGATGGACGGGCAGGAATCTCAGGATTGGGAAGAGGTTGATTACTTATGGATCATGCTGAAGAATCAAAGGGATCAACGGATAATTCTCGTTAACCCCAGTCTTTCCTACTTTGTCACAATCATCGAAATAGGGTGGTTTGACACGAAAGAGATCTGCACTCAGCTGTTGAATTCATGGGTGCATTAAAAGGCTTTCACCAGAATACAACATCAAATCTAGATGTAGAACCTATGGAAACACGGAGCTCCAGAGGTGATGTTCTGTTCATTGTATTCTTCTACTGAAGTGTACTGGACTGGTGTGACAATTTTTGGTAACACGCTTGCACGTGGAGCAGATGGTCGATCATAATCAACACAATCTGAAGTTGATTAGCAAAAGGTCATTCGATTGGCTAAACTGTGCTGAACAATATACTAAATCGAATGAAAACATGATTATGATAGATCAGGACAACAGACACATCTGAATTTATCCTAGTGATTACATGAACGCATCGGCTCAATGAACCTTAAGCATTGTGAAGTATATTTGGTTTATGAAAAAGAATTATATTAACAATTTTTGCAGTGGATGACCACTCTTCATTGGAATTTATCCACAGTCTAGTACTCGTCGTGCCTAATCTAAAATTCTAAATTCGACATCAAAGAAGCTTCAAGTGTCCTGTTATTTGATTAACCATATCGACGGGTCCTGATGATAATTCATATGTAAAGAAGCAACAAAAAATGAAGCCGTCAGTATCTGAAGTAACAGCGAGCTTTCGATGAAACCGGTGTCTTACCCGGGCCAATGCCTAAAACAGTTCTTGATCCGGCTTCGATTTGAGTACGACCAGCATCTTGAATACTACGAGCAGTGAGTCCAATGCTTGCAGCTAAAGCCTGCAGCTCAAGCCTGCGAGGAATAGAACGAAGATTTAGACACCTTGTTATGCACAGACTATGTTTCCAGCGCTTACATTTGCTCCTCACTGTCACATCGAAGTGCAACCTTTGCCTGTCCAGTGTGCTCCCAGCGATGAATCATTGAAGGGTTAGTGCGCATGGTTGACTTGTAACAAGCTAGCGTGGCATGTCCACACTGAGCTGCAATCTTGCCCTTGGTCATTCCGAGATCAGTGCGGACGACAAGCACGAGCTTAAAGTTGTTGAATTGAGAAGCGTCGATTGATCCAGATTCATTTGAAAACTCTTCCTCGTCTTCTGACTCTTCTTTCAATTCCTGCGGTGCCTATATTGCAGCATGACATTAGCAACCGCTTTACAGATCGAAGTGAAAGTAACATTATCTGTGCCATAAAGTGAACTTTTCAGCCAATCTACCTGGATTCTCAGTTTGTAAGCTTTCCCGAGAAAATAGCCGGAAATCAAAGCGACAGAGCTGACTATGCCGAGCTCATATAATGTGAATGATTGCTTCCAATTGTCGAGCATGGTTAAGATATAGGAGCTTATTTTGGGACCTGAAAACTTGAGCTTCAGTAAATGGATTCGAGAAAGGTTTTGGCGGTCTTTGAAAAGTTTTGTAAATGTAAGATAGTCAAAGTATCCTTCCATGCTGAGAGGTGTTCTCAACATCATTCTTGATAATATAGCCGTGCTTTGGCAAGAATGTATGTTGAAGTTCTACCGGAAACTTTTAGTAAAAAGCAAAATATTCTTTGAATGCTCATTAGAAGGCAGTGTTGGTACACACGTAAAACTGAGGAGTTCAAGTTCACCTTCCACATAAGCTCTTTTACAGATGTAAAGACTCACTTTCTCCAGTATTATTATAGAAAAAGAATAAGATGATGGCAAATTTATTTAACAGATTGATATTTTTTTAGTGATGGTAGTCGTTATGGACAAACTTTCTTTGCTGAATGGTATTGTAAAAGATACATAGCCATTACCAAAGAATGCAACTTGTAGCATCCTTGTCAATATCGCATCCTTGAAAACAAGCAATCGCCATGCGGTATAATAAACACTCACCGATATTCAATTTAAAACATAATTTGGAATAGGGATGTTAACGCTGCACGGAACATGGCCTTCTTAGGTTATTATTTGGTCTACCAAGTCGAATCGCCAAGATCTCTTCAATGCCTCCATTCCCTATCCACCAAGTTTGCAAGTTCATGATGTCTTGCAAGCGGCCTCGCTCGCGGAGGAATTTTTTCGCATGTAATTTCTATTCAGTAAAACAACTTGTACACCTACAAAATGAACAGTTGTGGCACAGCCACCAACACTCATTTGCCAATATGTTGTATCTCCCGAATCTTTCCAACCCAACAAATCAACCATTAAAAAAAGGGAAGTTTCTCACGGCCACAAAACCAATTTGATAATGGTAACCCACGCGACTTCACGCCATCGGGTACTGTGGGACAGAAAGTATTTTTGGCAGTTTACAATAAAAGAATGTGATTTTCTGCAGCAAATTGTTATGTACTAATGACCTTTTAAAATATATTTACAACTAAGGCGGGGAGCCACACTCGCTTGCATTGGCAGCGACTTCTTTCTGGCGGCGAGCAGCTTCTTGGTCTTCTTTGGCTTCGCGGAAGAAGTTGATAGGATCGTTATTGATCCGTGAGTGCCGTGACGAGTAACAGGCATATACGATCAGACCTACAGCTGCCCATACAAACAGACGCCATATGGTGGTTACCTCTGCCACTGCAATCAGTACCACTGAAATGAGCATCCCCATCAGCGGGATAATTATTCCTCCCCACTTTCCGCCAGGGATAGTGAAACCACGAGGAATATCAGGACGAGTAAATCGGAGAATGATGATACCAAAATGTACTAAAAAGAATGCCAAAAGGGTACCGACGCTGGTTAGATTTCCCAGAATATCTACCGGAAGAATGGCGCCGAGGATAGCGGTGATAATGCCGGTGATAATGGTAGTTCGGTACGGAGTCTTGAAGCGAGGGTGTATCTTACCGAGCCAGCGGGGTAATAAACCATCTCGAGCCATTGAGTGAAAAATACGAGGTTGGCCTAAAAGGAATACCAGCATGACCGAAGTAAGTCCAGCCAAAGCACCTAGACTGACTATGATATTAAGCCATCTGAAGTTCTGGCCAGTTCTAGCTTGAACTGCCGAGATGGCGGTGGAGACAGGCGTTGATGTGTTCAGAATGGTGTAATTTGCAGCTCCAGTCATGACTGTAGCGGTTGCAATATATAGTACGGTACAGATAACGAGGGAAGTGATAATACCCACTGGCAAGTCACGAGCAGCATCTTTTGCTTCCATAGATGCAGTTGAAACTGCATCGAACCCAACGTAAGCAAAGAACACTTTTTGGGAAGCTGCGAAAATTCCTCCAACTCCAAATACACGCCAGTTGGAGGACGTAGGCGGCGGTACATATGGATCATAATTGCTGGTGTCAATGAAGCCACACATTGAAAAGATGAAGAGGACGACAACTGTAAGCTTGATGGCGACGATCACATTATTAACCGAAGAGGTTTCTCGAACACTGCAATTGTTTGCGAAATGGTAAGCAGAGTTTCATAGTGCTATCGACAGCCTTTGGTTCCTTACCCAACGACAAGTAAAATGGTCAGTAGAAGGACGATAAAAAATCCAGGGGCATTGAAGTACGATCCGGCATCTGAATTATATGCTATAGATGCTGGTACTTCAGTCCAAACTAGCGTTGGCGTTGTCCATCGAGTGCCAAGGTCAACATTGAATGCCACTGTGATACGTTTATTTAGTCCTGCCTTGGATGAGTTTACCATAAAAAGATTGTTACCTTTGAAAAAGTAGACAAAGTAAGCAGACCAGCTTACGGCAACTGTAGCAGCACCTATCATGTATTCTAGGATCAAATCCCATCCAATGACCCAAGCAAAAATCTAAAAGGAAAGTTAAGAAAGTTATCTCAGAGAGAAATAAATAAATTGGGGGGTCAGTTGAAGATGAGCCTACCTCGCCCATAGTGGCGTAAGTGTAAGTATACGCAGAACCAGAAACTGGAATCATGGAAGCCATTTCGGAGTACGACAGGGCGGCGAACGCTGTGGTTAGGGAACTTTTATGAGCGTGGGGCATTTTTTTTTTTTTTTTTTTTTTTACAAAATTAAAATTGTCATATTACCTGCTGCTACACCAGCAATAATGAAGGAAATGGCTACAGCTGGACCAGCATATTCAGCGGCAGCATGGCCAGATAGGACAAAGATACCAGTACCAACAATGGCACCGATACCGACAAACACCAAATCAAAGCGACTGAGCGTCTTTTTGAGTTCTGAGCCTTCGTATTCCGAATATAAAAGCTCATATGGCTTGATAGCTAAAACTTTGCGACCGAGGTAATGCGTTTTGGATTCGCCGTTCTGTCGTAGGTAGCTCTCGGGCTCAACCCGATTATATCGAGCATTGATCGTCTCGACATAGCTTCCATAGGTATAACTGGTATTGAAATCGTCGGATATCATAAATTCATGCCTGGAGTGCGTTACCGTCTTTTCATAAGAGCGGGCGTCTCCTCCATATTGCTCCCATTCAAACATTTCATGGCGATCCATTGGGTAAATGGAAAGGAAAAGTTGGATATGGTGACGTTGAAAAAGAAACGGCGGGCAATGTCTTAAAACTGGTATTTATATGTTGATCTCAAAAACTTGCGTATCAGTGCGAATACCAAGTAAGGCAAGTTCGTAGGATATATGGTCACAAGGTGGATCTTGGTCGGAGAAACGATCGACCCATTTGCGAGGTAACTGAACATGGCCCTGTCAACCTGTTAAATACAATACATTCCATTCGGTTGTCCCTGCTACAAACAGATAACGTTCATAACGTTGGGACATGGTTTATTGTGTATTAACATTTAGACCTTGAGCGGGGCAATCGATGTGCTGTCATAGAAGCTGCAAAGTGTGAGAACTTTTCCACGTCAACTTGCTTGCCAATAGCTGTTATCGACAGACCGCAAACCAAAACAGCCTGCGCCCAATTTCCAGAAATCACCAAGACTCCGCTGCCGTTTGACTGGAAGAAGTCGTCTGTCCTCAGCAAAAATGTGAAATATACGTCATCTAGACTATAGGAACTTGTAGTCAGGCATATGGACGTTTGATGGGTTCTGAACCACATGTGCGGAGTGACCAGAATAGTCAAGTGCCATGTAACCCGCCTCGGATGTTATGCAGCTTTTACTTATTATCAAAAAAAAAAAAAAAAAAACGTGAGAGACAACTTGTCCTTTGCATCGCAATGATAGCACTATCAGCCACTGGTATCTGAAACATGAAGACGGAAAAAGTATAAACACTTGACTTGGGGAAATTCGCACACAACCAGAAACATGGCGACTCATTGCATTGCAAACAGCGATCCAAAGAAATATCGTAGAAACATGGCTTGCATTGACTTAGTTTCTATTTGCCGGTTTGTGCAATGGCTATTGGTTTTGACTACAAAATGGGGTTCCTTGACATAAAAGCTATGAACAACCGTCAATTTTTTTGAACGTGGTAATTGATCTTTATCTGTTTGTATCCTGCCCGTAAAAACCCAATCGATTGGCGGGATACGGAATCCGTTTTCTGGGCACCGATGATCCAACAAACGATTTCCATTGACAGAGCAAGTGGGGATTTTGACTTTTTGTTTGGTTGAACCAATTTGGAGTACGGCACGACTGGAGACGTGGGCGGAAAAAAAGGATGGAGGAAATTGTTTACAGTAGCTTTGAGATGTTTGCTGGGGTGAGCGGGGACTGAATAGCAGAAATCATGGTTGGGTTGAACGATTTTTTCTGTAACGCCTCTCCCGGTTCCCTTCTTGTCAAGCAATTGCCAACTGCGTAGAAACGTCAAATGACTCGGGCTTTTGTCACTCTTGTAGCTTCAGACTATGTAGCTCCAGGAGCTTTAGTTCTTGCCCATCGCTTGCGAGATCTCCATGACGGTCGGAAGCCTCTTCCGAGACTGGCTTGTATCGTTTCAACAGACGTGACTCCCGACACTAGGCACGCACTGGCCACTATCTTTGACGATGTGATCCAAGTACACCCTCCAAGGTCTAAGGCTGTTATGAATTTACATCTTGTTGGAAAGCCGGATACCGCTGCTTCTTTGACCAAGATTGAGCTTTGGCGGTTTGAACAATATGACAAGGTTGTGTACCTGGATCCCGATGTTTTCCCACTCAGACCCATAGATGAGCTATTTGACCTGGATGAACTGAGTGCTGCTCCCGAAATCGGTTGGCCGGATTGGTTTAATACATGTGTATTTGTAGCAACTCCTAACGAGGAAACGTATACTGAACTAAAAGAAATGACAGAACAGGATAAACTGTGGGATGGTAAGCAGTCATGATGATGTACATGCGCGCGTATTTTGTGATCAAACAACTCATATTTCCGTTTGGGACAGCTGGAGATCAAGGATTGTTAAATGAATATTTCGACGATTGGGCAACAAGTGGTCCAACTTATAGAATTCCGGCTACATATAACATGCTGCCATCATCTATATACAGGTTGGTGTTTATGTTCTTTGCACATCAGACATTGCCCCAGATCTAACTTGCTGTTTCTTATAGTTATGCTCCAGCAGCTAGGGAATTTGGAAGTAATATATCCGTAGTACGATTTTCAGAAAATGAACGACCTAGAGAATGGATGCGACTCCAAGATGGTAGGGTATTTCCACGAGGTTCTGCTTCTTCAAGTAATGTGGAAATTGTTCAGCTATGGTGGGATACTTGGGACAAATATAATTTACAGGTATGGTGCCATCTGTCAAATCCATTGAGAATGAGTTTGACACTAATTTGATCACCAGGCGTCAACTGTGTCAGCTTTTTTGCCACAAAACGATCCTTTACAAGCTCCCGAACTTACCGATGTTAGCTCAATGAAGAATGCTTGGGATGTTCCAACCATTATCAAAGGATCAGATAATTATGATGAGCGTACTACTGTTCATCCTCTTCCACCGCTACCAGAAATTACACTTGCTGTCCAGCCGTGGTATCTCGAAGAAGCGCATGTGCAAGAATACCAAGCTGCCCAATCAAATGTTGGTGAGTATCATCACGAGCATCCTCACGAAGAAAGCTCACAGTTCCAGCAGGAGTACGAGGAACATCACCATCAAGAGGAGCATAATAACGCCGATTATCAAGAGTCATTTCAAGATGATCAGCAGACTCATCATCAGCATGAGTCTCGCAGTCATGAAGCAAACAACGAGCCTGCTCCACCACCAGCTCATGAGAGAGAGTACGCAATGCTCAACTGGAATCCATCGTGGGAAGAACCACCTACTAATAAGAATGATATTGACATTCCGGACCTTCAAATATACTCAAATGCATGGGACTACCACCAACCTAATGACCACGTTTGGGTTGCTCCTGCTGTTGAAGAGCTGCCTCCACCTCCTTCCATGATCGATTATCATCATCAGTATATCCACCACCATCAAGAGGTCCAAGATGAGCACCCACAAGAAGCTGCACCTTATGTAGCCGTGTTCCCATGGGAAGAAGAAAAGGAATATAGACCTGCTCCTTCTCGTATATGGCAAGATGAGCTAGAGCGCGAAAGACGAGCTAGAGAGGAAGCAGAATGGCTACGCGCTGAAGAGGAAGCTAGAGTGAGAGCGGAAGAGGAAGCTCGATGGCAGGAAGAAGAGGAAAAGAAGCGTGTTGAACGAGAGCAGGCTGCAGCGCAATGGAACCAGGAAGAGGTTACTGGCCAAAGCTTTGGGGTTAATAACCAGCAAGAAGTTATTCAACAAGCTATGGATGCTGAAGCCGGCATAATTGAACAAACCGTTTCAGAATCCCATGATCATCATCAACAGTCATCTACACTGGACCAGCCGTTTGTCAGCGTGTGGGATCAAATGCCGAGTATCAAAAGATATTTGGCATTGCTTGGTGCCAATGAGGCTTTTAAAAAATCAGAGTATCAGACCTACCAAAGTCAAGAAGAAGAGCAAGAGGAAGTCACCTACTCGCAGCAGGAGCAAGAACTCACCACTGATGATGATGATGATGAGGAAGAAGAAGAGGATTACGAGTCCGAAGAAGAAGAAGAGGAGGAAGAGGAAGATGTCCAAGAAGATATCCCCGCCGAAACTGTTGCACCTCCGACTCAAGCAAATAGCTGGTGGGGAGAGCCTTTTGCAATCGACTCCATGCCCACTACTCCTAGGCTTAACAAGTTTGGCTGGCGGTCACCTTTGATGCCTACAACACCACGATTGGAAGATGATGATTGGGATGATCGTGATCTGATACCTCTTCCGCTCAAGCGCACAAGCCGCTTATACCAACCTGAAGCACTCTACCAGCAAGAATTTACCAGCCCACCTAAGACTACCGCAGCAGATATACCAAAGTCAAATGCTAGTGTGAGTGAGAGCGAAGGTAGCGTCAAGCAACAAAAGAAGAAGCGCCGAGTTAAGAAACCAAGGAAGCTATTTGCTGATGAAGATGACATGCTCAAGCGCACTCCTTTCGCATCGGCTGTGACTACTCCAACCAGCGAAAAGAGCTTTTTACTCCCCAACGTTGACGATGAAGCTCAGACAGATATCATTGACGCTGCGGAATCAGAGTCATTTGGAGAATACAAAATTCAGTGGGCATCGGATTTGCTCAAGGGAAGTCAAGCAGGTATCATTACACCTATGGCGAGAACACCATCAAGAGAGAAGGATGCGACTTCTTACTTTGAGGGTGCAGCGTCCCCAGGTACTCCTAAGAAGAATAGATACAATGCGTTGGCTTCGCGCACTGTATGGGACCCCCTTCGTGCCCTCAAGAGTCTCAAGGCTAATGGCGAGAAGTTGCTTATCACTACCAAACTTGGCGACTCTGAGAAAGGTATTGCGCATGACGATGTTGAAGACTCAGACGAAGAATATGCGCCCGCTGCGTACTATGATAATGACGATGAAGAAGATCTTGGCGTTCTGGGCTTAACTTTCCCCAAATCGCGATCATCCTTTGGATACGCCCTATCAAAGGACGATTCTCCTCAATATGAGTCCATGACAGCGTCACCAGCCACACCAACTGCAAAAGGCATGACCATGAATTTGACTGATAAGATTATACAAGAGGCAGCTGATAGAAGAGCCAACACAGACTTTGCTCTACACGAGGCAGCCACATCTTTAGTCAAAAGTACCGAAGAGGATGACGATAGGTATGCTATGTCACCTGTGATTGAAGAATTTCAAGGCAAGAATGTGTCTGCCACAGAGCTAGAGATGTCCTCAGGCGATCTATTCAAACGTCGTTCTAGCGTGGAAACTCCAATCAAGGATGTCCCTACCACACCTTCAGCGGCTGAAACCAAGGACGAACAACCACTGGACAAGCAAACGGCTGTCGATACTACGGAAAGTGCCGCGGAATCTCACCCAGTACAATATGACATAGTGCAAGCTGCTACCGAAAAGCTGAGGCAAATTGCCGGTGTTGATTGGGAGGCAGCTGCCAAGGAAGATTCTTCTAGAGATAATGATGTAAGCAATTGGGTATTCGCCCAGCAATACGAAGATGTCCCATCTGCACAGCAGACAGTTGCCGAAGAGCAGCCAAAGGATACCGTAACCAACGAACCGGAAGTACCATCTGTGCCTCATGACTCAACTCCAGAAGCACTAGCCATCGCAGAGGAGCCCGTTGACGAGATAAAGAAAGATCAGCAAAAGGATACCACAGTTCAAGTCGAACCAGCTCAAGTGGAGCCAGCTGAAGTCACACCACACACCACATCTGAAGATGATGTATTGACGAAAGAAGACCAACCAACTATCTCTTCAGATCTGCCAAAGCCGAGTGATGAGTCTGAAGTGCCAAAAGAGTCAACTGAACCAAGGATTGAAGCTGATGGAGCCAAGAGCGAAGCTCGCAAAGTCCCCGGACATCTCAGTTTCAAAGGCCATAATGTTGAAAATGTTCATACGGATGTCCATAGATACGATGATCTTAAAACACCAACACAAGCAACCTTTGTAAGCGGCATTCATCCTGATGTTCCTGTTAGCACCACAGAAACTACTTCAGAGTATTCTTCTGAGGGCGAACAGTCATTACCAGAAGATATCAAGAAGAATCTAGTAGATACGGTTGAGCATTTGGTGAGAAAAGTTGAGGCTGGTGAACCTAGCACATCTGATTTTTTGCAAGGAACGGACAAGACGCAACTTATGGAACGCGAGACCTCAATGTCAAACCGAGATGCCCAAGCCTTGTCTGAAGAGGAAATCACATCTTATATCCATCGACCTACCGTTCATCCACCTCAAGCTCCTGCTACGTCAACAGATCCTATCACTAGCATGCCAGCACATACAGAGTATACCGAAAGAGATGAGGATGATGATGACCTTTCGGATACCCAGTATTTGTCGGCAACTGAAGGGGATCATCACAGTGAGAGCGGTACAAGTGTGGATTGGTTCTCAGTACGATCATCCAACGCTTCTGAGCATTCTGACTATGAAGACGATCAACGTGTACCAGCAACCCACCAAGAGTTTCTACGTCAATTTGGAGGATTCCCTCAATTAAATAATGAAATGTCATCACTGGATAGTTGGACGCACAGCGAAGAAAACAATGCAGAAAGCCATTCTGTAAACCAGCCTACTGAATCCATCACTCCGGACGATGCCTCGGACCGCACACCATAATTACCATACTGAATTCTTTTAATTTGAGTTGTTATTTTCCTTTTACTTCATAAGCCATTCCATTCATCCACTTCATTCCACACGCAAAAGATTTACCTATTGACTACCCAGCACATCACATTACCATGTTATTTCACGTAATGAGTCCCCCGTTTTTCCCTTCTCTTTGTTCAAGTTCCAAAAATAAAAATCTTTATGTTGTTATGGGCTTTATTCTTTTTGTTTCCCTTGATAATGTCTTGTATATGCAAAGCTTTCTAAAGTTCATCATGGACGTCCTCTACGGGTTTTTCAGACGAGGATTGCTCATTCTTGGATTCTTCGTCCTTCTTAGCTTCTTCTTGAGTCTCGTTCTTCTTATTGCTCTCCTTCTTCTTGGTGACCTTTGGCTTCTTCTTTGCAGTCAACTTGCGGAGGGCAGCTTCAACGTCCTTCATCTTCTTTTGAATTTCGCGTGTTGTAAGAACAGGGTCGACATGAGGTGCAAGCGCTTGTTGTTCTCCTAATTTCTTTGTCTTCCATTCCTTCACCTCCTCTACCACAGTGGTGGCATTGGTAAGTTCCTCTTCACTGTGATATCTGTCGGTTTCATTCATATTGAAAATGGTTTCAATGAAAATTTGAGCGGCTTCTATGCCCTTGTCCAGCAAAGACAAATGTTCGTCACGCTTCAGATGTTCTGTGCGGCGATAGGTGATAGGCCGTTCGAGAAGCCTGCGAAAGAAAATGCGGGTCAGCTAACATACAAAAGCCAGAAGAAGAAAAAAGAAACCAGTAAGACATACTGTAGTTTGCGAAGTCTTTCGACATAAGCTGGTGTATCAGCGTTCTCTCCTTCTTCATAAAGCCATTCAGATGCGGCGGAAAGATGTTCGCGAAGGTTTTCTCTGTCCTCTTCAGTGGAAACCAATTCAACGGTGTCGTCGTAAAGGAAGTCTTGGATTCTGTACACGAAGGCTTCCAAGTGGTTACGGGATTCTTCACGAGCCTTACGCTTAGCATCACTTTCATCCAAAGTTGTGATTCTATATAGGAAAAATGACAATCCTTCAGTCTACCATGCCAACATAGCTACTTGTGTCAGCAAGCACTTACCTAGCGGAGGCCATCTTCTTTTGCTCGGGAGAGAGAGGAGAAACACCTCTAGGGATCCAATCGACCTTAAGGTTGACCTTCTCAGACTTCTTTGTTTGATTCTGGGTAGCGTTAGCTCCTTCCTTGGTATCGGTGCCATTGGTTGTCTCATTGTTTTGCTTTTCAGTTTCGTTGTTGGTAGCTTCATCTTTGGTCTCATCTGACTTTTCAGATTCATCTAGTTTTTCATCTTTATCCTCTGCAGATTCCTTGTTGTCCTTAGATCCAAAGAATGACTTGACTTTATCTAATGGTGTAGTTAGATATCAATGTTTCAACGACAGTCGTAATTTGGCCAAACAATATCTTACCAGCAATGGTGGCAGGCTTATCAGATGTAACGGAAACAGTGGCATCGGTGACGGAGAGGATACCAGAATCAGATAATTCGATGGACACCTTGACTTTAGGTTCTTCATCAGCGTTAGCTGCGTCTGCCTTATGCTCCTTCAAAGCTTGGGTCAAGCCTGAAATCTTCACAGTGGAAATGTGATCGAGACCAAGTTGTCTAAAGAAAGAGGAAGCGGTTAGGAAAAATTTGGCATGAGTACGCTGGCTTGCAAATCACAGTAGATGAACATGATTAACATACTTGTCTTCTTCAGTCAGAGTCTTGCCGTAGACAAGATCAAATTCAAAATCAGACATCTTCTTCATCTGAACAATTTTGCGGATTCCCATGGTGCCGTATTCGTTAAACAAAGTGGTACGAGATTGCTTTCCATCTACAGGCATTGCATTATAAGTGATATGATTTGTTTATGTATGGAAAGTAAGCAAGACATACCAGAATTTTCACTATCCTTGATAATTTGAATTGGGAGTGTAGTCACGTCCTTGATCTTGATTTCTTGAGTAAGTCTGAATTGGTTACTGATAGATGCTCCACGGAAAGCAGCGCCTGATACAAATCATGGTAAGTAATGTTGCCAGGCATCAGCATTTGTTAATTGTAAGTATGTTTACCTAATACGGCAGCTTCATCAGCGTTTACATTTTGAGCGACCTTGTCACTTTGATCATAGACGGAAATGAGTATCAACACGCTCAATCTGACCTGTATATATTGTAGCATTCACAGTTTACTTACCTTCCAATGGTCTTTTTCAAAATCTTTTGAACAGCAGGAACACGAACGCTACCACCAACAAGGACGAGAGAATTTACTTCAGACTACATAAAAACGAGGAGTTAATTCCAAGGTATTTCAATGGATCACAAAAATGAATCAAGTTTTCTCTTACAGTCTTCATCTTGGCAGCTTCCAAAACAGTCTTAATGGGAGTATCAACTCTAGCAAGCAAGTCCTTGCAAAGGTTTTCCAATTCAGAACGGGTAACCTTCATCTTGAAGTCCTGCTCCTCATGCAATCCCTCAACCTGAATAAACATAGATAAGAAAGTCAATTTTGAGAGTAACAATCTCATTGCAACACTATCAAAGTACGTACCGACGCCATTGTTTCAGTGTTGGCACTGAGAATCTGTTTAACTCGGTTGGCTTCCTTGAGCAATCGAGTCATAGCTCTTTCGGATTGGAAGATGCTTGATTCAACGATGTTCTTCTTCTGAGTCATAAAACCATCGGCCAAGAACTTTTGAAGTCTGACATCAAATTCATGACCCCCGAGAGTGGCATCATATCCGACTGCCTTCACTTCAATCTGAGGATAAGTCTTGTTACGCTTTCCTTCAGTGACTTCAACATTGGAAAACGATACGAGAGATGCAACAGTAGAACCAGCGCCCATGTCGTAGAAGATATGGTATTCAGGTGTGCTTGTGAATTTACGGTTGATGGCATAATTCAAGGCAACTAGACATATTGCAGATTGTAGAATTTAGTACAATGTAATGGTCTATTAGTCTCTCTGACAGTTGAATTACTCACCAGCGGTTTCATCGTGCATCAAAGCGAGAACGTTCAACCCAGCCAACTCGGCTGCATCCAAAATAGCTTGACGTTCAAACTGAGTTGCAAATGGAGTGACCTTAACAAGACCCAAGATACGTATTAACGCCATGCTGGAAGACTTATGATGCAACTCCGATTGAAGAGAAAATTTCGACTTACAGTGATAACAACATCCTTAACGGCCTCATTCGCATTTGCTGAAGCTTGTTCTTTTGCATTCTGGAACTGGAATGCAATGAGTTCTTCAACAGTGAATGTGGTATTCTGATCATGTTGGAATAAAGGAGTGCCGCGAAGAGGATCCTTGATCATATTGTTGACGAAACGGTTTCGGTATTCAGCACAGTGAGGATCATCGTATAATCTTCCAGCTAAGCTCTTTAGGTTGAAGTAAGTTGCTTGAGGAAATCTTCCAGCCTATCCAACGTGATCTGTGAGTGAAGGTTCCAAGAAGACTCGATCATTTCCTGTACGAAGCACTCGTGCACTTACCAAGTTAACAGCATCACCGCCATACATTCTATCGTTTCCACGAACACTAACTACGGCCTGAGTCTTACGCTTAGAATCCTTGTTCAATGCGATGTCCAGGGGAATACCAGGTTTGATGAGTCCAACTTTGAACCATTCCGTTCCATAATCAATGGACATGACAGCGGCCTGCACAGAGTGCCATAACCCAAGAAGGACCAGTAGCAGCACAGGTAGTAAGCGTAACT
The DNA here is from genome assembly GCF_025399195.1 of Umbelopsis ramanniana AG. Taxonomy (NCBI): domain Eukaryota; kingdom Fungi; phylum Mucoromycota; class Umbelopsidomycetes; order Umbelopsidales; family Umbelopsidaceae; genus Umbelopsis; species Umbelopsis ramanniana. The sequence continues at coordinate 80,687 of NW_026252110.1, forward strand.
TTATCATAGCTTGTTTCTTACTAACAATGAGAGGGAAGGCAAGTCGACAGATGACAGGTCTTTTAATGGTGCACCTGCAATTGCCACGTCGCTGATGTGAAAACACAGTCACTAGGCACCAAAGCTCAGTCACAGCTCCAGCTGACTGTTGACCGAGTGCCATGTTGGATACTGCGACGAGTGAAGGTAGATTTGAAACCCACTGACCTGTAGTTAGTTACTGACTCATGGCTAAATCGTTGATTTCCAGATGATACCAATTTGCTCGTTACCATTGTGGACACCAATCCATTGGCATGGCAGCAGTCGGCCACTGCTAAGATTCCACTTTCACTAGACGACGCTATTCGACAGATCCTGATCTTCTTTAACGCACATATGGCTCTTAAGCATGATAACAAGGTAGCCGCGATCGCGAGTCATATTGGGCACTGGTGAGTAGCGATCCAATCGTAACTGAACACGATAATTTGTTACTCATGCAAATGATTGTATAGCAAATTTTTGTATCCAGTGACGGATGCGGAAACCCACCGACGACAAGCAAATCAATACAAGATCTCCAAGGACGCGAATGCTTATCCAAATTTCAAGGATGTTAATGATGATATAATCGAAAGCTTACGTAGCTTGATGCTAGATACAGACACTCCACAGAAGAATTTGAATGATGGTGGGTTGGATGAGAAATTGGAGGATTGGTCTGACAGTTATATTGATATCCGGTCTAGGTACATCCATGATTTCCGGTGCGCTTTCTATGGCGTTGTGCTGTGAGTTTTGCATTGTGGTCGATATTGAGTGTGAGCCAGCGACTAACCTATTTCAATAGACATTAATCGTATCATGAATCAAGATGATTTGGGACGCATCAAACCGAGAATTCTGGTACTCTCTGTATCTCCCGACTCTCCGTATCAATATATTTCGATCATGAACGCTGTTTTCTCGGCTCAAAAGATGGTATGCCTAAGATGGATGATTTTTTAAAGCGATGTTGAGGCACTAATCTTCGTCTTGGTAGTCTATCCCAATCGATGTTTGCAAAGTATATGGCGGAGAAGTTGCATTTTTACAACAGGCATCACATATTACAGGAGGTGTATACCTTGATGTTGAGAACCCTCAAGCTCTACTTCAGTACCTTTTGGTAAGAAAATCTCTGGGCGGCTATATGTTGCTTGTAACAGATGCTAACCTCATTCCCAGTTCTCTTTTTTGCCAGAACGTTATGCTCGAAATTACCTTTGTCTACCGAATAAGGAGCAAGTAGACTTTCGTGCAGCATGCTTTTGTCATAAGCGTATCATTGACATTGGCTATGTCTGCTCAGTATGTCTATCAAGTAAGGATAATAGAAATTGTGATTCGTTTTATGTATGTAAAGCTCTGACATCGCCATTAGTCTTTTGTAGCTGGTCTCCAGTCTGCTCAACTTGCAGGTATGTGGAAGTCTATTGGATATGCTTTTAATTGATCTTATTCTAATTGTGCTTCTTTTTATCACCATATTAGAACTAAATTTGCGTTCAGAGCTCTACCTCCTTTGGCTGGCAAAGGACGACCTGCTATTTCACGAACGGCCTCACCAGCACCTTCGGCAGCCGCATCGCCAGGTTCAAGTTCTCCCATGTCTACTACTTAGCTGAACATTTGTACATATAAATTCAACAATTAAACTCTTTTAAAAAAAAGTCAAGAAAAAAAAAATGAAGCAGGTAGATACATAATCTTTTAATTGAGCTATATACTTGCAAGCTGTCAATAGCATCAGTTCATTTGCTTGCTTGGCCCAACAAGCATTCAGGGGAGGGGGGGGAACCCAAAAATTTCCCAAAAAATTGTAGCTGCCTCTTAACTGTTTGATTGGTGGACCAATTGCCAGCAGCAACTGATTAATTTCAACAAGCCGCCCGTTAACACAGTTCCTGTTCTCCTTGTGCTTTCTTTATTCATTCACCATGAGTCATCAACACGGGCCCAATTGCAACCACGATCACGAACACGAACAGACACAGCAAGTCCGTACAATTCAAGTGTCTGAGCCTTCCAAGGCACCTGCCGATGTCCACATCGCAGCCCAATTCTTAAAAGATCCAAAGAAGTCTGGCATGAAGCAACGATTTGGTGTGCTCAACGGAAAGCGATTTGAATACTTTAAAGGTAATTTTCACTCGTTTTCCTTGAAATGGACCATATGGTCATCATCCACATTGCTTCGCGACATCGTATCGCCTACACGATTGCATCTCTAAACGCGCACTCCGCCTCAATGGACTTTGTTATGAGATTCTGGAAGTTAGAGTGACTGTGCATATTCAACGTCTTATAGCGTATTGCGTAGATGACATAACATTGGGATGATAATGGATTTACCATGCCAACGTAACACAGTTTTTAACGATCATGGTTTCATCAATTTGTCTTATAGGAAAATCTGCCATCAATGCAATGCTCAAGGAGACTTATAACAAGAATACACCAAAAGGGAGAAGAGCCATCACTACTCGCGAAGAAGCACATCAACTTTTGCTGGATTTGGGTGTGAATGGATTTATTTTGCATGTCGACCGTGGAGAAAGTCCAGGTGGTAAAGGAACCCCAAGAGCACTGCAACCAAATCAACTCCAAGCCATCAATGAGGACTGGTATTATATGTGGATCTGGGAAGGATCGCAATTAAAATTGTATATAGGAGCCGCTGCCCTTGTGGCCACTGTTCTTGCTGCCGTCATGTTCCCTCTCTGGCCATCATTCCTGCGACTGGGTGTTTGGTACCTTAGTGTCGGTGTTCTCGGCCTCCTTGGCGTATTCTTTGGTATTGCTATCATTCGTCTTATTCTTTTTGTTCTCACCATGTTCACTCTGCCACCCGGTATTTGGCTTTTCCCCAACTTATTCGAAGATGTTGGTATCGTTGATAGTTTTATTCCATTCTGGGGCTGGGATGAACCAAAAAAGAAGAAGTCAAAGCCTGAAACTGAAACTGGCGCCGCAGAATCTTCTGTAACGGACACCACCACTAATGCAGCAGAAGCTGTCGTTGAAAAGGAAGATTAGCGACATAATATACATTTGTTTTTCTTACTTTGTTCCGTTCTCAAAATTCATCAAAATACATTCTATTCTATATATTACATAAGGGAGTCCTAGCTGCAAACGTGTATCAAACTCAGAAGCCAGGCCTGGATCAGCATCAATGGCTGCTCATGCTTCCTAATCATCTAGCATGTCTAGTAAGATTTTGAATACCCTGGATTGTAGCTTCTTGATCGCAGGGTCATTGGTGCTGGCTCGAAAAAATGGGACATTGAGCTATTGACTAGTTAGCATATCACTTATCACCAAACTGCGATGCGAGTCATAACCATGCATTACCTCTTTTAATCGCTCTTCCTGGCGCTTCTTTTGACGATCCATGTCTTTAATTATAGATTGATCAAATTTCTTCAGCTCGGTTGCAACGGTTTTTTCTACTGCCTGAAGATTACCGTTATCAGATAAGCTAAACCAAAGTCATTGTCTGTTAAGATAGTAGTACATACCTCCATTTCTTTTGTGACATCTATGCCAATTAACTCCCTACGGAAAGTGGTCAGAACATACGATATTTTGTTTCCCGCGTGGTCCATCCGTCTATCACAAACCTGGCCAATACATGGTCCTTTTCTACGTTCAGCCGTTTTATCATCTCCTCTCGTCGACGCCAAAGCTCCCTTTCTCTGTCATGCTAATTATATATCTGGCTTAATATAAGACATCTGAAAGTGATTCCTCGCGAGATAATAAAGTACCTGTTCCTGTTTCATCTTCCGTAAAACATCCAACAGATCGGCTTCCTTGGCCAATTTACTCAGTTTTACAAGTACCTCTGGAGTTATACTCTTTGCAGATTCTAAATTACTATCTTCCTCTTCGACTTTCTGATCCAGGTTGGTATTGCTCTGTGGGACGTCGGTTGTAGATGATCGTTGTTGAGCAAGATACTCAGATCGGACTTGACGTAGTACTTGTTGATCTAGCAGCGAAACGTCTATATTTGGTAGACTAAACATTGGAACCGTCGACGTTTGTTGTAGTATTTCTGCAGGCTGCAGAATGGTCAACTTTGTGTAAATACTAATTAGTTGATCAAACCTCGTACCTGCTGCTGAGTAGGTGGAAAATCGCCGTTCTATATTGACTAAAGTTAGAATGCCGTTTATATGAAGTAACTACATCTTTACGTGTAAATTCAACGAACAGATTGAGAGCTCGCTTGGGCTGCTTGAACCAGCTTGAGCAATTCTTCAGTCGAGAGAGACATGTCAGAAATGTTGCTGCCAACAGAAGGGCAAAATTTTCAAGTGGCGACAGCATGCCTCAACGCTGTCATACCAAATACCCCATTGTCTCACAAATCGTAGCTCTCGGCAGCCAATGGTCACGTAAAACCGTTTTAATTGTATTTTTCCATTAAATTGATAGTTACTTAAATAAAATGCAATCTAGGGCTCCTTTAGTGTCAATTATGCAATAATTATGCAATAGATACTCCTATGTATGCTTACAATTCACTCGAAATGAGCTATCTTTCGTTGATAGCTGGCATAAACAAATTCTTGAGCAGCTATCAGATGTCTCCTGAGTGCCTTTTGACTGATTTTGTGGACATTAAGCCAACCTGTCTGCTATTTACCTTAAGGTTATGAATGATGGCCACCATAATTACAATTCATCTGGTTTCTGCCAAAGTGCAACGCGACATTTTCCTTTCGTTTCTCGCCTTCTATCTCACTTGCTTTCAGTCAACAAGCTCCATCTTCCAAAACACGGTAAAGTTATTATGAAAAAGTTCAAGATGGATCAGTTATATTGTCTAGAAGCTCTTGAATGGAAATATGGCTGAAAGCGATTTTTAATTATGGGACATGGTTGAGTACAAGTAAAGTTGGGTGATCAATGGCGGAATGAGCTTCGTAAGGTCTCGGAGGCTTTTAAGCTTAAAGAGCCAGCTGATATTGCTCCACTCTTCTTCTTCATCTTGTTAAGCTCGCCAATAGCGGTTACAATCTCGGACATGTTGGTTTCCAGCACCATGCCGCCTTGCACGATTTCAGTAAGAATGTGATGAACCTATTAAAACAAAGAAAGGGACCATTGATTAATATGTACTTGAAGCGTACTGAAGCATTATCGTTAGCGCACCTCTTCAAAGTGGAAAATCTACGGAAAAGCATATTAGCGCAAGCAGACACGCGGAGAATGTAAGTTCGTAGTACTCACCAAGTCTAGTTCGCACACGTTTTCAAAGCATCTGTCCAAGCTCTCCACAAACACCTAGTGTCAAGAAATATTGTCAATGGGGTCAGAAACTGACATCATCTGGACAAACACCTAAGCCCGTTAATATACCTGAATTAGATCTAATATACCGAGCTCGCTTTCACTCTCGTCTACAACAAAAACAAAGTATAGAGTGGCATAGTGACGATAAATCACTCGAGTATCCTTTCCTCCAAGCAGCTTGCTACCTTCTAAAAAGTTGCACACGGTGTCGGGTCGTTTGGAGACCAATGAGAATATTTCCTCTATTAACGCTTGTTGGGTGGCGATGTCCTATTGCCAAACATTAGACATAACTTTTTTTCCCAAATGGGCGATTATTTCTGGTAGATCAACTTACAATCTGCTGGTAGAACTTGGAGAGCCGTGGCTTTCCATGGTTATTAAAGATCATTATTGATTTTATCATGATGGGAGAGCTTAAGAGACGAGTTTTGGCGCGGGCGGAGGTAGAATGAAGTGGCTAACCTCGCCGCAAAGGTAAATGGCAGTCTCGTGCGTCACTTGTTCCTCTTTCCATCAATCACTTTGGTAGCTAAGCATGGAGCTACACGGTGGATCTACACTTCGCCGTGGTGGTGGAGGTGGTCGGTCAAAGACATCAAAGACAATTAATCCTTTGGCTGTGTATGATTACGCATTACGTTGTGCCATCTTGGCGTCCCTCGAAGATTCCAGACAATCTCAGAAAGCGGACGAGGCTCAGAAATCGCGACAAGACAAACACAGCTCTGTTCATCTGGGAGATGTACTAGGCAACATAACCGAAAGGTTCTCGGAAGACAGTAAACCTGACAAACTCACTAAAGAAATTGTTCGTGGTCTACTCAAACGTATCGACGACATCATCAAGGGCAAGGATACGACTCGGCATGAATACCATGATCCCAAGTTTATTACTTCCCTTACGCTGTTTCAGCGTCCGTTACAACTTCAGAAATCTCGACCGATGGGAACTATCAACGATCTGGTTATTATTTTTTTGAAAACGAGTGAAGTCGAGCTCAAAAAAGATAACCCAAATCCAGCTGTTTGGGGTGAACATCTTACCCAATACATTGCGTGCTTCTCAGATTTGCTGAAAAAAACTATTCAAGAAGACGCTCCGTCTTCAGCTTCTCCGGAACTGCTGCAGGCGCTTTCAACATTTTCAGGTCCCAAGTCTGCTAGAAGTAACTCTGGTAACAAGCGCAGCACAATTGTCAATTCCCCTAACCCATCGCCTGGCAATGGGATTGAATCTCTGGAAAATGCGCCAATGGTACAGACAGTTCAGCACTTGTTCCAAGTCAGCGAGAAGGATCATCGGAAGAAGCTTCGTGAATTACAACCTATATGTACAGAATCCGTGAGTACCAGGGATACGATTTACCTTGCGTATTGGCTATTTCAAGTAACATTGTGATCTACAGACTTTGTTGGTGGATCTGAAAAAATGCATAAATAATGTACATACCAATCAGCCTTTCCCGGGGAGAAGAGAGGATTTCCCGTCGTCAGCTGTATGGGACAACTGGCAAAAGCGAGAAGTCAAGCAGCTGACAGAACTTATGAAATCTATGATGCTTATGAATCCCAACTTGTCATTGGGAAGCGAAACGGATGTCGGTTCATCCAACTTGTTAGCCAGTGGCCGTAGACCCTATTCTGGCGATGCTCATCATCGTCGCAGCTCTGATGTCTCTGAGCACCGAATGTCCATGTATGGTTCAAACGGTTTGGACGTTCATGAACCCCCTACTAGTCCAGTAAGTTCAATTGGTCAACGTTTGTTAGTCATGACATTTTGCCTCGCCATATTGACTCTTCATTGACTTAGCGCCCTGATGTTCCACAAAGCTCGTTTACGTTTATACCTAACGATCCTCGATCCTACTTCAAACTTTTGCTGAATATGTGCATTGACTTTGATAACAACGTCGTTCCTGAATCTGAGAGGGCAAAGACGAAAGTGCTATCAACGCAATCCGACGATTTGCTGAAGGAATGCTGGATGCGATGGAGATTATCTGCACCCTATCGTTCCATTTTATATCTTGAAACCGTCAAAGCTCGATTCGATAATGGCGAACTGGAATTTGATGATGTTAAAGATGCTATTAAAGGTGTTGACAAGGTCTTGAAGGAGGTAGATATCAGTAGCTGGGCTATTAATGATGTAAGTGTGGATTTCTCGCTAGCGATGAAGATTTGCAACGGATCGTCGGGTTTTTTTTTAACATATTGACCGGACTTTATAGCGCGAGAGCTTGGTTAGGGTGTTTGAAGGGCTCAATCATACGATACTACGCACTCTCGCAGACTCTGTCTCAGAATACTGGAAGATCAAGTAAGTTTACCAGAGCCATCCCTTGGGACGAAGTGTACCGATGCTGACGTTACATGCTTATAGCCCCGACTGGATTGACGATCTTGCCACTATGCTCGAACGCATCTATGAAAATCCTGTCTATGCTGAGGATCACCCCAACCCATATCGCGAGCTCGAGCAAATTGATGAGATAGTAGAGGTGGGTTGGTGCAAGGCACGATAGAAAGGCATACATGATAGATCATTGGTTTTCTAAACGGTTTCTTCCATCAGGGTGCAGCGGTTACCAGATGGGCTGACATTGTAAATGTTACTTACGACAAGCAAAGTGATGATTTGACAAATTTGTTGAATCTAGCCGACAAACTTAGCAAGGAACTTACTACCGTTGCCAAGAAATTCAAAGGTCCCATTATGGAGTAAGTGTTTTCTCTTAGACCTTACTGTCAAAAAAGATGTATGTTTTACGATGCTAATGTTTTTTCGACTCAGCCGCCTGTTTTTACCTGGAATAGTCATGACCAAACAAATGCCGTACTTTGCCCTGGAAATTGAAAATTGGGCACATTCGCCAGATGTTCATACTGTGCCGATCAAAGTCATTTTTGACTTATATCACAAAGTCTTGAAACTCAAGAACCTGTACGATCGGTTTGGCCCGAGGTAAGATCAATTATTTTACTATAGAGGTTACCAAATAGTTCGTCATTTTTACAGAACACTGAAAACCCATGTCTCAAATTTAACATCACAGCAAAAAGGCGGCGCTATTTAAGGTTGAATCGTGGTTTTTGCTCCATGTACGCAGGTGGCTAAAAACAACTGACGCCGAAACACCGGAATGGGTAAACAATGCTATCGTGCAAGACCAGGTATGTGTAACGGTCGATGTCAAAAGACATCAGATGTAGATAGTGTCTTTCAACTAAACGAACTCGTTTCATACAATAGTTCCAAAGAATCAACGAAACTACAGAGCACTCATCTTCAGTGGTGGATCTCTTCAGCATGTTCCATCAAGCAGTTGACTTTGTACAAGGACTGGAGTGGCCTAATGATAATCAGTACTTCCGCTTTATGACTGTCCTTTCCAAAGTCATTGGCAAAGCTCTGGAGCAATATACCACCACCCTAGAAACCATGTTCAGCGCAGACATGTATCCCAGAACGGAAGCTGAGAGTCAACTAAGTTATAGCGTCTCATTCTATAACCGTGCAAGATCACAATTAATTGGCGGGCGCATGCGTAAAGACACTGAACCGTTTGATTTTACTGCTCAGGTAAGACAGGACAGATGCATAATGAAAAATGTCTCTTCGATGAGAAGAAACTAACTAAACCAACCCAAAAAAAAAACTATCTATAGATGTGTGTCAAGTTGAATGATATTGAAGCTGCTAGAAGCAGACTTGACAAGTTGTATCAGATCATGGAAGCAGACGAAATTGCCAACGCGTTGAGAGAAAGCGGGATAACCACAGTTGAAAAAGTCGAGCAATCCAACTTTTTATACTCTATCAAGGTAGTCATGGCTGAAAACCTCAAGCCAATGGATGCCAATGGTTTGAGTGACCCTTATGTTGTTCTGGAAATTGATGGCAAGCAAGTGGCCAAGACTCGCACTGTTTACGAAACGTTGAATCCTAGATGGGACCAAATCTTTGATATACCACTCAACAATCAAACAGTTGAAGTCCTGGCCTTGGTCTTGGATGAAGACGTTCTTGGAGCTGATGAAGACTGCGGTGCTGCATGGTTTAAACTCTCACCGCAATATTTCGACGACTATCAGACTCACGAAATTATACTAAATCTTGATACCCAAGGAAAGATCGTCCTTCGCATTAGCATGGAAGGTGAAAAGGATGATATCCAATTTTGGTTTGGTAAAGCATTCCGCACGCTCAAGCGGGCAGAGAATGACACTGGTCGCTTGATTGTAGAAAGGGTATGTGTCTTCGTTTGTCTTTGCGCCTCTATCCATTTGCATACCTAACCCCTTGATTTACCGTTAACAGATGTCAGGTTTTATACATCAATGTTTATCAGACAAAGTGATGGCCAAGCTTCTAGGACGGGAAAGAGGGTTGTTCTCAGCCTTCAAGTCCAGCACCAAACCGATAGAACCAACATTACAAGATTGTGAAGAGTCCTTAGCCCCCCTCTTAGACTATTTTGAAAAGAATCTCAAAACTCTCAACGAGAATTTATCGGAAACGGCCATGCAGCTTGTCGTCTTGAAAATCTGGAAAGAGATTCTCTTAACGTTGGAAGGACTTTTACTACCTCCTCTATCAGATCAACCATCGGACAAGAAGCCACTGGATGAATATGAGATTCACGTTGTTTTCAAATGGCTGGAAGTAAGTTTTTTTTTGGGATGGATGCGTTTTACTTTGACTCTCAGAATATGCACTTTTATTAATATCGGACTGGGGCGCAGCTTCTCAAGGTTCTATTCAATGGTGGCGAGGATGGCGATGCTGTCCCTATAGATAAGCTGGAGAACTCGCAATACTATGCCCTACTGGCCATCAACGCATCGTATAACATGGAGACGGAGACTCTCATTTATGAATATCAAAACGTCCTTCGAAATCAAGGCGACATGAAGACCCGAGGCGGACGAAAAGCCGACCGCAGTAAAACAGTGTATCACTCAAGACACACCATCAAACAGAAGCGTCGTCCACCTTCCACCAAGAGGACAGTGGCACACGATATGCCCAGTAGTGAAACCATTCTTCGTATTTTACGAATGCGACCTGGTAAACATGTACGAGACTTCATCCATGCTGAGTTTGAAAAACGCAATCATCCTCCCCCTCCTCCCGTGTCTCAACAAGCCGCTAGCGATGATCAGCACTTGCTGCCTATGTTACCTGACGCTATGCTGACGCCATCCGATGAGTCTATGCAGCGCTTGTCATAAACATTATTCTATATCCTATTTTGATAGTTTTATCATCAGCTGAATAAACGATGCAAAACCTGAAATTCTCATTAGGAAGGAGTGAAAAAGTTTTAACCAGCATGAGATGAGATGAGATGGGCTGATGAAACAATGACGAATGCGCTAAGGTAGCCTGCAGCTTCTTGGACCAACCTGACTTCGCCATCCTACGCCACTAGTAGACCCGAGTCAGATCATTTTGACTTCCAACATTGAAACCCAATGCGGCGGTGAGTCCCTTAATTTTGTTTTGGAGGGAGAGATAGTCAAACTAATGGCTGGCTAAACCGATGCCGGTTGTGGGCCGGATTGAGATGTGAAGTTTCAATCTTACACTCAAGTTTGCAATGAGCAAAAAGAGGTTAAGAACAACGTCCGTTCATTATTGAAATGACAGCATAGTTGGAACAGACTTGACCGTGGCCCTGCCTGCTTTGCCAAATTTGAGAATATTTTTTTTTTTACTTCAAACTTAATTTTTTTTTTTTTTGTGATAAAATTTTTTCCTATAAGTAGGGCTCTACGCACGCTCCCAGTGCTCTTCGTTTTTTTAACCTCTCTTTTTCATTTTTTCCACTACTGAGATTGCCAACGTCTCCCATCCCTCACGACGGATTTACGTCAAGTGTCTCCACCAGGCTCTAGCCTCTTGAAATGTGGTATTTATCATCAAGATGTTGATATCTTGATGGTATACCCTCAAACCAAACGCGAAAAGGACGGGTTGAATAACCCTACGCCATCTTCTGTATTCTTGGCCAAGCATTCTCTAGGCTAAACCTCTAGTGCCCTTGCACTAAGGAACTCATCGTTCTGTGTCGGATCTTTCAGTATAGTTGTGATAATGTTGTCTGAGGACACCAACGATTTGCAATAACCCCAACTTTCATACTCATGGGGTGTTGCAGCTCTACTTTACAAGATCTTACAGTAGAGCTGTGATAATCGTTGGCGTCTCTCTTGTGTCTTCTCGTGTGGTTTGTTTATAGATTGTTTCTCTCTCTTCTGAACCTTGCCTTTGCTTTGTAATATTCCTCCTCTTGTTCATACCCTGTTTATAAAATGTTTTTAGACTCTCACCTCATATCACCTTTTGTTTTTTTTTTCTTCTTTCCTCTCTGTTTCTCTCTTTGTGCTTGCCCTGCTTTTGTTGACTTCGGTCCTATCATTGTTGAAGGAGACAGGGGCACTTTCCCTGACATGCCAACCCACCCATGGAGCTTCTGTATGAAAATAGAAGAGACCCGGGTGAATATTATGGCTATTTGTTTTTCATTTCATCATTTTGTCGTATCATCTTTGCCAAAATCTTATGTAATTAAATCACCTCCCCCAACTTGTATGTATTGATCCCGCCTCACATTCCTTTGATCATCATTTTTTATTGTACACTGTGAAATAAAAATTGAAAGCCCACCAACCTCTCCAAAAGGTGTCTGGGTCGCTCGCTCCCTAATGGCATGATACAAAGTGGCAGGCAGTAGTACTTTTTTGGTTTTTTTTTTTCATTTTCTGTCGAAAAAATGCAAATAAACGGATGATGATAATCGTATTCTGTTGAGCAATGTTTTCATTTTTCTTTCCTTTTGCTTTGATTTTTCTTTTGTCTGGTTCCATTATGATCATTATATAGGGCCGTATTCCTTCCAACATGGAAAGCGCATTATGGCGCAACCCATGTCTACGGGAAACTGAGTTTTTTAGGAATGGAAGGGGTGGGTTGGGTGAATCTAAGAATCATGTATTTGTTAGAAGCATCGCTTTCTTGTAATGGGCATGGTTTCTTTTACTTTGCAAAAGGTCTGGACCAGTGGGAAAAGAGCGGTGCTTCCGATTAGGTGATAAGTTTATTTCATCAAAGCTGAGGAGGCGGTGGGACAGCATGATAGTCATGTTCGTCATTGGGAGCAGTCGGAGGTGATTGTTCGCCTTGTTGAGCGCTATTTTCTGTGCCAGATGCGTAATACTGTGAGTAATCATATTGCCCGTACTGATCGTACTGACCATATTGATTGTATTGTCCGTATTGATTGTATTGTCCATATTGGCCATAACTACCATATTGATCATACTGTCCGTAACTCGCATAGGCATCAGCAGGGTACCCATTCCCACCAGTTGGCGGTGAACTCTGTGCTGCTCCATATTGTCCATACGGTGACTCTTGTGGATTGCTTGCTGGTGACTGCTCTACACTTTGATTGGTGCCCAATGGTGGTGTAGCGGAACCTTCGGCACCCGATGGCGGTGGCGGGGGAGGACCCGGAGGCAATGGCGGGTTTGCTGGAGGAGGAGGCGGTGGAGCACCATAGTGACCATGCTGATACCCATAACCCTAAACTCCATGTTAGTAACATAGTCCGCGAACATTTGGTATACATAAAACAAACACAAACCCCTGGAGGTGGACCGTGATGTCCATAAGATCCACGACCATATCCTCGATTGAACGGAGGGGGGTTTTGTTGAAACCGCTCCCATTCGGTTTTCACAGTACCAAGCAAATCCTCAGATAGCTTGGCTGCTTTGTCTAAACCGTCTTGTCTTGAGCATCTGAAGACAGTATATTACCATTAGCTTGTGTTGACATAGGGCACATATGGGGAGATAAAATGTCAAATAAAGATAGACTCACGTTATATGCATGTACAAAGGCTCATCAGCCTCGGTGCCTGTTCCAGACTCTACAAATCCAGATCCTCTACCTTTTAGTTGGACCCGAGCGCCTGTTTCGGTTTGGATATGCTTGACATATGAGCCCTGAGGGCCGATAATCTTTGCTCGGATGTTGAACCCGGGGGCTCCTTCAATACCAACAGGTACCTTGTGTTCCAGGAAAGTCCGCTAATAATAGTAGCAAAAATACTGGTTATAAGCATGTTCTATGTAGATCAGTTGCACACATTTCGTTTTAACTAACCTGAGGGGGAGGACGGGCAACAGGAGTGGGTGGGGTAGGCATGACACCTTGATCTATCATGTCCTGAAGTTTGGCCACCGCAGCGTCTAGTATTTCTTTGGAAGTGGCTGTCACATGAAGGTACAATGGAGGGTCTTTCTCCGTTACCAAGCTCTTGTCCGGATAATATTTTCCTCGAGTGGTCACATCTATGAAAAAGTGTGAGATATAAACATTGCCTCATTGTTCTTTCGGAGGATTGTATAAAAATCAAACATACCCGCTCCAGTTTCTTGTTGGATCATGGTTTGTGTGGCTCCTCGCGTTAGCATGTAGCGATTTTTTATGTCATTAATTGGTATGTCCTTGAAGAACTCTCCATCCGCACTATCACTGGCTTCTGTGCCTGTTTTCGCGTCTATACCCTTTTGTGCTAATAGGGCGCTGATTCGTGCGGCGGCTTCAGCTGTAACGACAGACCATCGAATTCACAAATTAGTATCGCGAAAAAAAAAAGGTAGAGAATTAGTAGTAATACTGGAATTGTAATTTCGTCACTTACAAGCTGCGGTGTTGGCATCGTTTGACGGGGCTGACGATGCGTTGTTGCCATTAGATATCTGATCGGCTTTGTTTTCCTCTAATTTTGCTGCTTTTACTGGCGCAGCTTGGTCGTCTAAATCCCAACGACGCTTCCTACAAAGAAACATGACTATTTAGCTAGTGAGCAGGAACGTGGCAATCTCCATCTTGTTCCTACTTTTTAGTTACGTCAGACATTGCAAGCTATCGACGGTTGTAATTTGCGCACTGTTTTTTTCTCTAGGGCCCTATTTTTTTATTAAATATACGCTGTTGGTGAGAGGAATTTCCATTTCCAAAGAGACTCGGCTGACATCACGACATATCACAAATCTGAACTTCGTTCATAAATTCTTATTTCTTTTTTCGTCAACCTGACCATTTTTACCAACTGTCTTTGTTTCCACGATACCACCAGCTGCGACCAAAGCATGGACGACGACGAGCTTTCGTTGCTGAATGAGTTCAACGAGATACTCCAATCTGAAGTATATGTCGATCTCGATCGGTTACGAAATGCAGCTCGTCATGGAATTCCAGCACAAGTCAGAGGGGTAAACCTCTAGATGATGCAAAATGTCCCACAGAGAAAGGAGAATGGCTCACATTTATGTTGCAATTGCTGCTATAGGACGTCTGGCAATATCTACTTGGAGTCCAACATGCCGATCGCTGTAGGTTACCCTCCGAACTTCCTCTCCCTACTTAGTGTTCTTTTTGCTTCTCCATCTACACCATCTTTGCCATATACGTAGCGCCATGGCTAATCGTCCTTACACTCTTTTCAACAGCGAAGGAACTGAGTTTTAGTAAGGCACGAGCTGAGGATTACAAGGCCCTTGAACACATAGATAATGAAAGCAGCAAGCGAGTGAAAGGAGAAATGGGTCGATATGCCCGAAGAGTCAACTTTTTCTCCGCAAAAGAGAATTGCGCAACTTTGGAGCATGTGGTAACTGCTTATCTTAACAACAATCGAGATGTTGACTACTACCCCGCCCTTGTCCCCATTTGCGCTCCCTTTGTTATTACTCTCAAAGAAGAGAGTGACGCATATTATTGCTTTGAACGTTTAATGAAACTTTTAGGCAAGTTGTCTAGAACCTTTTTTTTTTTCATCATCATCTTCAGCCACCGACGATGGACTGACATTTCTTTCTACTTGGGCAGATGAGCATTTTGCGGCCAATAGCATAAATGAACAAGTGGCCAACTTCATGACCCTCTTTAGATTCATTCTTCCGGATCTGTAAGTTCCTGGGCGGGTCATATGACTTTTATGAGCCATGTTTTTCTAAATCGTACTATCACAGCCATAGTTATTTTGAAGAAGAAGAAGTCGACCTTAATGAATGGGCAACATCTTGGCTGCAGTACCTGTTAGCCAAAGAGCTTACATTTGATAATCTAGTCCGATTATGGGGTAAGATGGTTGGGTAACATCGAGACGCCATGGTCAAACACCTGCTAAGCCATTTGAAACCTTAGATACCTACTTTTCATATCCTGACCCTATGGACCTGCATCCATATGTATGCTTAGGTATGGGATTCTTCACTATGATCCCCACATTCCAATGGCTAGCTAGCTCACTGACTATTCTGTTTTAGCTATCCTACGGACTACGAAAGAGAATTTGGAAGACCTCGAGCAATCCGAAATACGGACAATGTTAATGAGACTGCCAAATATGGACATCTCACGAGTAAGTTGCATTGCATGCCTTTGCGTCGATCACTTTTGACGCACGCTAACATTGAGCTAAAGATTATTGCCCAGGCACAAAACCTTCGCCATGAAACCATGGAAAGGCAGTTGTATGAAGACAATAATATGTAGTCTTGCACTGTTGAGTTGATTCTTTAACTGCTTTATTTCGTCTGTATGGCTGCTATCGTCTTGTAATTTCTTATAAGTTTGCTACCTCAGCATACCATTTCAGCTCTCATTATAAAAGGCTGTCGTTTATTGTAATTTTGAACACTTTCTTCTTTTCCTTTACCCAATTATAAAGGTGACTCGTATCAACGGGCGCTGCATGATTACAGTCCGATACGCACAAGAGCGAACTTCGGGCATACAATGGTGCCATTGATTGGTCCAACTAAATTGGCAAGCAGTCACAGCTGATTTTTTTTCGAGGATTTTTTGGTCGAAAATTCACCCTAGGTGGAGTTTTTGAAACATCAATTGAACTTCAGGTTCTTCACTTCGCTCTTAACTAATTCACAATGTGTGGCATTACCGCCCTCTTAATGGCTGACCCCAACGCCATGGCCGTCCCCGACCTGTTCGAAGCTCTTGGAATCCTCCAGCACCGTGGTCAGGTATGACTCTGTTCAAGTATCAGGATACGTCAAATATCAGCAACCAACTAACAGACTTCCTTTGTAGGACGCTGCTGGTATTGTTACTTGTGGTCAACGTGGCCGCTTGTATCAGTGCAAGGGAAATGGCATGGTTCGAGATGTCTTTGATGGCAAGCAACTTGCTAATCTTGTTGGCAGTCTCGGTGTTGGCCACGGTAAGTAGTGACGCTGATGGTTTCAAACTCACCACTCCCCAGATGGATAATCTGACTCATGTATGTCTGCCCACCTTTTATACAGTCCGTTACCCCACTGCTGGATCATCTTCCATGTCAGAGGCTCAGCCCTTCTACGTCAATTCCCCCTATGGTTTGGTTTTCGCTCATGTAAGTTGTGGGGAAACTCAGTGGTTCGTGGATGAATGACTCATAAAGTTTGGTTGCTTTAGAATGGAAACTTGATCAATGCTGCCGACCTTCGTCATGATTTGGATGCTCGCGCCCATCGTCATATTAATACTGAATCCGACTCTGAACTTTTGCTCAATGTCTTGGCTGACAATCTCCAACAAACTGGAAAATTCAGGTAAAGCTAAATTTTTTAATTGTTTATTTGCAGATCTATCATCTTGATCTCAACGGAGAAGGAGCCATTCACTCACCCATGTCGCATATTTAGAATCAACGAAGAAGATATCTTCAAAGCTATTAAGGATCTTTATGCTTCCTGCAAGGGTGGATATGCTTGCGTTGCCATGATTGCTGGTTTTGGTATCATTGGTTTCCGTGATCCTAATGGTATTCGTCCCATCATCTACGGTCGCCGAAAGTCAGAAACCGCTGAAGGTTTCGATTACATGTTCGCCTCCGAAAGTGTTGTCTTGGATGCTCTAGGTTTCACTGACCACGTTGACGTTGGTCCAGGTGAAGCCGTCATCATCACCCGTGATTCCGTGACCAGGAGAACTTTGGTGCAAGACGTTACCTTCTCCCCTTGTTTGTTCGAATACGTTTACTTTGCTCGTCAGGACAGTATTATTGACGGAATCTCTGTCTACAAGTCTCGTTTGGCTATGGGAGAAGCTTTGGCAGAGCAAGTTAAAACCTTCTTCAATGGCAACATTAACGACATTGATGTTATCATTCCCGTAAGTAAATGGAAAGCTATTGACCAGTACAACTGACACACATCCTAACGGTTCTACTAGGTCCCTGATACTGCCCGTGCAGCTGCCATCCAGACTTCTCAGGCTTTGAATATCCCTTATCGTGAAGGTTTCAACAAGAACCGATATGTTGGTCGTACCTTCATCATGCCCGGTCAACAAACACGTCGCAAAAACGTGCGAAGAAAGCTGAACGCTATGGCTTTGGAGTTCCATGACAAGAATGTTCTTTTGGTGGATGACTCTATTGTTAGAGGTACCACTTCCAAGGAGATCATTCAAATGGCTCGCGACGCCGGTGCCAAGAAAGTCTACTTTGCCTCCTGTGCACCAGCTATCCGATACCCCAACGTCTACGGTATTGATATGCCTTCTCGCTTTGAATTGGTTGCCTACAGCCGAAGCGACGAAGAGATTGCAGAAGAAATCGGTGCCGATGGCGTCATCTACCTTGGACTTCCCGAGCTTATCCATTCTGTCCAGAAGTTCCGCCCATCCATCGAGGTGTTTGATACATCTGTGTTCGACGGCAGCTACATTACTGGTGGAGTAGACGAGAACTACATGCGGCATTTGGAAGACTTGCGAAATGACTCTGTCAAGTCTCGCAATGATGTCGACTCTTCTGAGACCCTTGGTCTTCATAACCATTATTATGACTTTGCCAAATAGACCTGATGAACTTGGTTAAAACCGCCTTGCGTTGTTCATCAAACAAAAACATTCCTATAGAATCTCCTTGTCTGCCGTTGTAAACTTTTTATTCTTTTTGTTCTAACTGACCTTGAGAAAGCAAATTAAACCCGTTATAAATATTGAAACTGTGTGCTATAATTTGAGCGTCAATAGCAGAAAACAATCTGCATTAATCCCTTTTTAGATTTTGCGCGGCCAAAGATACGAATTTGGGCAGATCTTTTGCCGATCAGACACAATTTTAGATCATTGGATTAAATGCTGCGAGACAAGTCAATGCCATGATCCCATTTGTATACAAAATATTCAACACATGTAAGTAGAATGATGATAGACACAGAACGAACAAAATTTTTTATTTTCTAAAAATTTTTGAGTGGGGAGGATTCCTGTTCAAAGATGATGTAAAACAGAAAGAGTCGTGTCAGAAGTTGTAATTCTTCTAGGTCATAATGACCAGTCATTCGATATCATCTAAATGAAGGTATTTGTATAATGGACTTCACTCTTCTTGAAGCCATTGAATTGGGAAGCAGCACAAATGGTATAAGCGCCCATGTTCTGCCAGTATAACCAATCGCCAACATCGAGTTGAGGAAGGCTGGCTTGCTTGCTCAAACAATCAATCGAGTCACAAGTAGGTCCCCAAATGCTGCACTTGTAATCTTGCTCGATAGACCAATCGGCCTCAGCCATGAAGACATTGTCTTTTTGCAACACTAGAATTGCCACTGTCAGTCAACTTGAAATGCAATTGCCATCCAATATAGATCGAACGAAATCCAGTCATTAAAACATACCTTGTGCAACAGGCTCTTGATGATCAAAGATAATGCAGTTAAACGATCCATACATGCCGTCATTGACATAGTACATGTACTCAGGATGGTCATCACCACTCTCGCCGTGAAGCTCAGTAGCGTCGCGACCAACGGTGCGACGAGCAATAATATGGGCGCAGATAGTGAAAGCGGAGGATACGTAGTAACGTCCAGGTTCAGCAATGACACGAATGTTGCTAGGGAACATTTGATCAACAGCAGGACCAAGGATAGCAGCCACCTTTTCAAAAGTGATGCCATCTTGGACATCGGCACCCGGGAAACCGCCACCAACGTCCAATAAGGTGAAGTTGAATCCAAGCTCCTCTCCTTCGTCGAACACTTTACGAGCGCGGTAAACAGCATCACCGAATGCGTTGGCATCAAAGCAACCGCTACCGACGTGGAAGCTGAGAAAAAGCATTAGATGACATTACGTTTGGTGGATTTATTTAAAACGATCAACAGCAAGAATTCTTACCTAACCCCAATGACGTTGAGATCCAAGTCTCGGGCAAGTCTAAGAAGTCTGCCAGTAGTGGCAAGCGGAGCGCCAAACTTGAGGCCAAGCTGGCAAAGGGAGTTGGAATCGTCGGTTAAAATTCTGAGGACAAGCTCAGCGTCAGGGAAGAGAGCCTTGATCTTGTAAAGTTCTTCGGCGTTATCAAATGTCATCTTCTTGACATTTTGCTTTTGAGAGTAACGAATAAAAGATCGTTGCTTGCAGGGATTAGCATAGATGATTCGAGAAGGGTCAACGCCAAGGCTGAGGACTTGCTCAATTTCAGTCTTGCTAGCACAATCGAAACCAGTTCCAAGGGTGGCCAACATCTTGACAACCATAGGATCTGGATTACACTTGACAGCTACCAAACAAATAATGGTTAGGTGAAAGTAGAAGAAGTCGGTGGCAAAAACTGCGGCACATACCATAAAAAGGTTCGATTCTTGGTAAAAGAGCTTGCCATCTCAAGTGCTGGCGGTAGACTTCACCAAGATCTCCAACAAAAAAGGAGTTTTCTTCATCAGCTTCCCATCTGTCATCGTGAATAGAGTCAAGCTTTTCACGAATGACCTCATGAACGGGCTTATTGCTGATAGAGAGCGAGGATTCCATAGATGGAACAGTAGAATCAAAGTCGGGGTGCCTACCCTTTACGTCAGGCGGCATGACAGCAGTTTCAGCAACGGGGTGCATTGGTAGTTTTGAAAGTGGTTGGTAGCGTTTAGTCGGGACGTTTGGTCCGTATAGATAAGAATTAATTCGTGTCCGAAGGAACAAGTAGATTTAAATGATACTGAGAGTCGGTCTAAGCGGTCTCAGGCAAGCCAAGGTGGAAAACCTCGCCGCAAGATCAAACTTCTTAAGGTGGTGGTTTCTGAGGCCGTGATGGGCTTGTTCGGACTGATCAAAATATGACAGTCCGGGGTGTATAAGTTGAAAGTTGAGGAGTAAAGTTCACTGATGGCCGATGAGCAAACGATCGAAGCAGTGAATGAAAAGTTGGCTTTTAAATAAAAGGAATTCTAGTGTGCTTTTCGGAAGAAAGGCAGATGGGTTTTTGTTGAGAGAGGGGTATTTAGAAGATGAGGGTTTGTTAATGGGATACCAATAACAATGGCGACAGGAACAAGAGTACGTACTGATTTTTTTTTTAGGTATCGAAAAAAAATATAGAAATGGCAAGCCTAGAACAAGCCACCAGAAGTTCGTAGGGTTTAAAAATATCTCACTTGATCGTCATTTTTATATTGCGCGAATTTTTCATCCAACTGACAATCAATCTCGCTTGCGGCTATTTTGCGTTGTATTCACCTCTTGATGCGGCATTAAGTTGAGCTATGCTCCAATAACAACTTCGATTGGGAACAGAACCAATTTTGATGTGTCGTCCGTCGACAAAGAGCAACCTTCGGCAAGGAGTTGGAAATGACCATACTGTGACCCGCTGCACCGGCATGACCGATTCTCCGGGATATTAGAATCAATGGAGAGTGTGAAGATGATCTAGTCAGCGGCACAGCTGTGGTAGGATGGATATGGAATAGTAGTTACAGATTAGATAAACAGATGCAGATCGAGTGCGATATGGCTGTGTTAGCGGGCGCTTGTACGATGTAGTGGAAGCGTTTGCGTAAGCACACTGGTTCGCACAGGTCTATGCAGATTTTATTAAAGGAGAATCTATATTATGAGAAAGGCAGGATGGCGCATAATGATCGCCTGCAACACCATGTCATAAGCGTCAAAATACTTGAATCAACGAGATGCAAACGCATCCGAATTATTGCTACAAGTACACTTTCACCGTCAAGCAGCAAATGTGCTGGCGGATATTCTGAAAAGGGAAATGCAAACAAACGGACAAGCGCCCCAAGCAGGATCACCGATCGTGTACATACCTACTTCAGCAACTACACCCGAGATTATTGAAAGAATTTGCTGCAGTCAATGTTCAAACACTCGACATAGTACGGAATTCTTGATGCAAGTTGTGTCACTCTAGAGGTTGTGCAAGAGCTGCATAGATAGCCACGTCTACAACTTGTCCAGCTTCCATCACAAGGACATCCATGTGTGGCGACTACTGGTTAGACAATGGGAATTGCACCAAATGCAACCCGTTGCAGCAGATGAGATGTCGCTAGAGTAATTAGCAATCATATGTGCTAAGGTTCCCTCGGGGTTATTTACAAACATTCTTCTGAACCATCAGTGCATACACCGCGGCTAAAAGAAAAAAAAAGTCTGGTTCAAAATGGCTTCCGGCCATGAGATCCAATCAAGCCTTTGACCTTTTGACATTGTACTCAACCGTAGTCGAAAGGCTCAATGACTACATCCAAGTAGTGCCACCACAGCATATCAGCAAGTGACTCGCAAACGTATGAAGTATCTCTATAACGTATATTACAATTCTGCGATTCTTTCATCTACGTTGAACGCAGAACGGTCTAAACCTAATCAAGTCAATTACACTAAATTCGTCAGACAATTCCTCATCTAGTTCTTGTAAGGACTTTCTCTGTTAGCTGTATCATAGCTGAACGGGCATCAGAGGGAGGCAGCTGTGAAATTGCATTAATGGCGGCTTGGCAGTGGCTCTCAGCAAGGACCATTGTCTGCTTGAGACCATCACTCTTGTAAACCAGTGTACGAGCCTATTTTGAAAAAAGAAGAAAAAAAAGGGTCAGTACGTGAGGATCACCCGGTATCCCATAGTACGTATTTCATTACCAATTCAACGTCTCCTTCTTTGGAGAACTTGCGTTTGATGAGAGGACCCAGTTCAGAAAACTCTTCCCAGGCGAAAAGCACAGGAGCCGTAGCTAAGCCAAGCTCTAAATCTGCACCAGCAGGCTTACCCAAATCGGCAGCGGAAACTGTGAAATCCAACAAATCATCGACAAGCTAGCATTGACTGAATTTTTAGAAGACCCGCTTTTACCGTGTCATAGACATAAAAAATGTAAAAGAACTTACCTGGAATGCAAGACCAAGATTCTTGCCATAATCAAAGGCAATATTGCATACTTCTTTGGTACAACCACCCAATACAGCAGAAGATTTACAACTTTGAGCGATCAAACTACCAGTTTTCATGTAGGTTTTGTCCATATAGTAGTCAAAGGTACTAGTATTTGGTCGGTCGCTATCGGCATCCGACTGTGTGTTCTTGAGCTGCATGAACTCGCCTTCCACCAAGTTAGCAATACAAGTTGCCATGAGCTCAATGCACTCCGCGTTGCGAAGGCGTGCCAAGGCCAATGATGATCTTGCTAGTAAAAAGTCGCCTGCCAATACGGCCATCTTATTACCAAAGCTAGCGTTAGCTGAAGGTAAGTTACGACGGGACTCTGATTCATCAATAACATCATCGTGCAAAAGCGAAGCTGTGTGGATCATTTCACTAATCTCAGCCAGTCGTCTCTGCGTAGGTAAAATCGAGCATCCCTCAATTGTGACATAGGGTGTATAATGCATATCCTCCTGGAAGGTGTTGCTGGATGTTATGTTCTTTAATCCTGATGAAATGGGAGTGTCGATGATTTGGTAATGCTCCTCTGCAGCTACTGCATGTCGTTTTGGGGCAATACTAGTGGCCTGAGCCATGAGTAGTACCAAAAGTGGACGAATATGTTTTCCATCTGCACTAAAATAATGCTTGGCGATGGTATTAAGAAGAGGGTGTTGGCTTCCGAGTAGCTTTCCGATATTGCCCTTGAGATCCCACATGTCGCGTCCAACCAGCTTAACCGGGTCTATAATTCTATCGTTGCTCTTGTCGATGACCAACCCTTTCGCTTCCAGGACAGCCTGCGACCAAGTGGAAGCTTTGCCTGTGAAAGGCAACGTGTCTTCGGCGGGCTTCGTGATTTCCGACAGGGCAGAGGAATTGAATATAGTTGATCGTAGCACATTGAACTGTTGAGCAATCTTGCCAAATGGAGATCCAAACTCTTCCTTTGCCTCTGTAGCAGCTTTTGAGTTCGAGGCGGTCTGGTGCAGGTACCTTTGTCCAACTAACACCGTGCGATAGTTGTTTTTTAAGGAAGGATACAAGGAAGGTACCCTTTTGGCGGAATGCTTCAGAGCACAAAGCATTACTAACAACTCAATGTAGAAAGTGGTGGTTGGCGATAACGTTCAGTTTTGCTCGCAGGGTGTCAAAAATTCAAAATTTTGGGAACGCTGAATTTTCAGTGTAAGCCACCTAGAGCCAGGGGTAGTAGGCGAGCTGGGTGGCAAGTTGTGTTTTTTGTTCTCAAGTCTTGCCATCTATTATTATCCACACTACTGGTGACACTGTACGCCTACTCCATTGTCCTATTTACCGCTCGACTTCATTATGACATAATTCAAAGCAAGATTCTTTACACAGGGCACGATTATTTTGTATATGTGTACAGTTCTGCACTGGGCACTGAAATCTTTTTATTAATTTCTATTCACAGTCCATAATGTTGGTATCGCGAAGACTTTCCGTCATAGTTTTGATATCAACACCACTGTAATCGATGTCAAATGTTTCCTCGTACATGTGTTCGGCTGAAATGGTTGCCGCCAGTCTCGCAAAATCAATTTCCCCAATCGCGTCGGCAAATGCTTGATCATTTTCTTCCAGGGCAAGCGCTCGCTTGCCACCCATCGTGTTTGAAGCTTCCGAATCCAAATCCTCTTGGATACCTTTCAAAACCTCCATAGACTTTTCTCGAACTAAGCGCGCCGAGTCTTGAGCCTGTAGAGAGACGACAACACAATAAAAGTAGAGTGAGCTGTTATGATTCAGGCACATAGACGCTTTGTCGTTTAGGTCTTACCGATAGCAAAAGTAAATGATCTCCACCAAGTTCATAGAAATGTGTTTGTTGTTTGTCTTCATGTACGTGTCCCTTTTTGCTTCTTTCTCGTATGTGTATCTCCGTCTTCCATAACTGATGTAGTAGGTTGCACACCCGTAATCTAACCTCCCAATCCGTATCGTCCATGAGCATGGACATATCCGACGGGCTGGGACGAAGCGGCATGAGAAATCATTTGTTTTTCTTCTATGCTAAAAAATTTTAAATTTTACCTTAGTCCTTGAACATCGAAAAGATTCTCGTACGATTGGTTGTGTATTAAACATGACATTGCGTCCAAAACCGCCCGGCGAACCAGGGCTTCGGGATCATGTATTAAAGGTGGTAACATGGAATTTATATGCTTTGTAACCTCGTTGTTCTTGATAAATATCCATCCACTAGCATTGTTCATCATTTGCTACAAATTTTTTTTTGAAATAACCGAGAAGTTAGCTTATTCTGTTGCTGAAGAAAAGATAGTTCCTGATTTGTGCATTGAAAAACCCGCATATATACCTGTAAAGCATCCAGAGCAGCGGATCGTACATAAGCCTCGCCATCAACAATCTTTTCGATTACTTCTAGCGCCAAATTATTTTGTTGCGCAAATTGTACTCGCGCAGATATATGAGGCGCATCGTACAGACTGCCAATAAACGTTACAACCGAGTCCCGTGTATCCCATTCAGTGTCATATAGTCGCAGTAGCAATGCCTGTGTTACACTTTCCGAAATGTCCTGCCAAATTGTTTAGCTGTATGCCCACTGGTACATCAAGTCTGTAGTATATCGCTTACCTTCTGTAGCATGAAGCCACTAAATTGTGAATTACATAAAAAGGAGTCAAATGTTTCCAGTATCAACTTCACAGTTCGTCCGTCCACAACCGAGTCTTCCAGGAGTCCAACTAGAGTCATTAGAGTCTAGTCAAAGTGAATCCATTAGTCAATGATCAACATCGCCACCTGCGTCAATAACGCCTACCTTCTTAACTCCGTGGTCAGGAGTAATTGTGGTTGGAAGCTGACGTTGTCTCACTGACACGAGTAGTGGATGCAATTGAGATAACAAAGGTTTTAAAACTCTTTGGTCCATTGCGATACCCCTGCCCTCCAAGATATCCAACATAGTTTCCAAGGGGCTGACTTTCTGTAAGATTAGTTAGCATGGCGAATGACAACATATCGAGCATTTGGCTAACAACTTCTATCGGTGCTCACCACTATAACATCCGGAAATTCATGGACAATGGTGTGCAGAGGTTTGAATATCGCGATTATGAATACTTTTGTATTTGATTTAGCTCTATCGGACTCCCAAAGGTGCCATTGAAGCTGCAAATGGGTTGGTAAATTCAGTAGCTTGCATTATAGCCGACATGCCTTCATGGTTCGTCTCGCCTCATACTTACCGATGACATGTCTGTATTAGAGGCCATTTTCGCAAACAATGTTCTATTGGTTGCCCCTTGAAGAAGCTCGATGAAAAATTTACATAGATCCTCAACCTTCGGTAACGCTATCTCTGATGGTAGACGTCGAGCTAAGAGTAAAACGACCCTCATCATATCGAGCCCAGTCATGATGCCTTGGAATTCAGAGTTGTTGAGAAGTTGCTTGCCCTTGTCAACAAACGCATCACATGCTGTAAAATGCAATTGTTAGCATCGCATCATCCTAAAACAACTAGCGCTGTAGTTAGCGATATAGTACCTTGTGCCATTGCTTCAGTCTCTGAACTGCCTGGCTCTACCGGTATAGATAGGACCTTCGCAGGATTTGGGACCCACTCTATGACCTTTGACAGGATCTCTATTTTCCGACTACGGATAGTCTTGTCAGCATGATGTGGGTTTGAAAAGATGAGGCCAAGTATGTGGTATTCCTCGAGGTATTTGATTATGGCATTCGATCTGGTTGAAGCTATAACCCAGCATATTTCCAAAGTAGCGAATCTTTCGAAATCGTAAGTGCTGCCAATCGTCTTTAAACCATCATCACATTCTAACGTTTGCTGGATATAACTTGTTGGATTCATTAGTCTAAAAAGTTTTTCAGATGAGCTCACTAATGCTTGATCATGTTTTTCTTCGTCATAAGTGTTGCTTATTAGCACTTGATAAAAACGACAGGTACTGGCCACCAACTAATAGAATTTGATTAACGCAGGGCAATAATGCTACGTTAGCAGGCCCAACAGCTTACATAGAGATTCGCGTCTTTCAGGTAACTCATAATGGCTTTCTGAATTGGTTCATTGCCGGCCAACCTACAAATAAAAGTTAAGACAATGTATCTAGAACCCTACAAAACTCAATTGATGATATACCTACCATTGACAACCACTGGGGCAATGAATGAACCCATGACAGGCTTCCACGGATGCCACACGCAAAGACCCTTCCGATGCGCTGGAACATTGCACTACTTGCTTGAGAAGATCTTGATTGTTGTTTACCAATTTTTCAAACATGATCGGTTCCGTTTGGCTATCATGCAGAATAAGCTTTCCCAAAAATCGAAGACAAATAGCCTTTGTTCTCGGGTCCTGATAATCAGACACGCAAGTCTAAAGAAACCACTGATATTAGCACTTTACTCAAGGAGGGAATTTCTCAAATCTCGGTTTGGGATCTCACTTCTGTCAGAATGTCTAACACATTCCACGCATTGTACATAGCCACACCATGTGCTTCGCTATTGAGAAAACTGGACAAAAAGGACAAAACTTTCTCGTATATAGTGTCGTCGATAATGTCTTTCGACATGTGCGGTAGAGCATTCAGAATGTTGCGTGCCTTCTCTACGGGAGCGTCGTTCAGAGAGGTGGACATAACATAAAGCAATAAAGGAGGAACCTGATTTTCTTCATTGAATTTGCCACCACAACCAGTTTTGAACAGCCGTCTCACAACAAACACAATGTCCAGTCCACCGAAATATTCCTCATAATGAGCTTTGGCTCGAAAACAGTTTTGTTTTTTCTCGATGGTATATTGTAACATATCACATATCACATTTATTCAAAATTTCGGCCTTTCTCTGCATTTTTTGCTACGCTCTTTCATCGGTTTATGCAAAAGCGCCTTTCTACTAATTTGAATATATTGAGGCGGTGCATATGGTGGATAGTCGGTATTAATACTACACAGTATTCAGTATTGGATGTTCCTCAAAATTTGTGTGTTAATCATTAGGTCAAAAATTGAGTTGACTACATGTCGCACTTGGTAGTCAGCAAATCTAACTGCGTACTGGCCAATCTTACACAATAACGCGTAATTAGTCAAAGAAAATAGAACGCATTGCATCCTCATAATGAATATTTTTATTATAATTGCAATCTACAGAGCCTTCAGTAGTTAGCTGACAAACTGAAAGTGAGGCAACAGGAGATCGCTTGGTTTGCCCTTTGCTGCAAGGTGTAATGCAAACATCTCATCGTGGCCATCGTAACAGTATTTGATAAATAATAATATTACCACAATACTATAACGCAAGTTATTGTTTGAATGGGTACGGGCCGATGCAATGCAAAGTGCCAAATCGAATTTGAAGATGGCATCATATCTATGAGCTTTGAATTTAAAGACAACAATAATCAGACACCAGCTTTTGTTATTAAAAAATAACAATAAAAAGTGCTTCCGAGGGCAGGGCATGCACTGTTTAGAGTTGTATGAAAACCGAGGGCGGTTCACCATTGACAATCAAGCCTTTTATATTTTACCATTTCAATTTCGATTATTTTAAAAAAAAGAATCTGCTTTATCTTTCAGAACAGCAAACTTGTGAGCACATTTATGCTTTTTAATATTTTCAGCAGTTCTTTCGGCTCTACTAGCAAACAATACATATACGATTTTACGTGACAATGCCTTACTTCAGCTTGATGCGTAATCTAGCCCAAAGAAGAAACATTAATGTGATCTAAGCAAGATATTCGAAAAAAAAAATAACAAGGATCTAATAACAGCTTTCAATCTTTGATTTTATCAATGTTAATTAGCCAAGCAATCTTGACAGAGGAAAACCAAACAAGTTAAATTTCAAGACTTTTCAGAGCTGGAAAGGACAAATAGTCAGTGAATGGGAAAGGATAATTATAAACGCCTTCATACGACTAGGCGCTTACGGCGGAAGAAAATAGTTGAGATCTTCAATGAAAATATGCCTACAGTATAGAATAGAGACATGGATTATTCATTTCATCAATATTTTCCTTGTATGGGTCATTGGCAGCCCTAACACCCATCGATGAGTTATGTAGATATAACTTGATTGATGATTTTAATCAACAGCATCTTGTCTCAGCCGAAAGTGTAATAAACCGAGAAAATGTGTACCAATAATTAAAATCCATTTTCTGCAACCCAAACATGCATCTGCAGCTGGACAGAAAATATCGAATATACATTGCCGTCTGCGGACAGAAGTAGATTTAGAGATCGTTCTGACGGAATCGGTTGACTCAAGCGATATAAGATGTTCCAGAAACCACAGCCTTCAACTATTGTATCTCTAATTTTTGACAAGACGTAGCAGTGGAACTTTTACAATGAAGGCTTTTGTGCTCTAGATTTCCATTACATTTTCTTGGCTTAGTCTTTGCTGTGGGTTTAATATGTAGCATTGAATTTTCTAAATCACATTTCGAAATTAAAGCGCACCTGGCTTCACATTGACACATCACCCTGACCATACAAGTCTTGGGGTAGCTGCAGAGTCAGAATTTGAACGATGGGCAAAAATCAGTGAGATCCGATTCTACGACCGGCCAGCGAAAAGACAGCTGCTGAATTCAATCACCACCCAAGCTGAACCAAATATCCTTTTCCAGCCCACGAATTTCCCTGCTTTATAGAGATCATGGTTTCGAGCGATCAGTCTCAATTTTCAATCGCCTCTTTCGATCTTCGCGTATAATCCTCTCTTCTTCAGGCAAACATGTGTAGCACAAAACCACATGCGAGAAAAATGGCGACGAGCACGCCAGCATGATATATCCAGATACCCATGGTATTTATTCAAGTGGATTTCCAAGAGATGAGATCCGCAGTGTCAAAGCGCAAATGATGTATTTACGATCAAAGTTATTCTTTTCTGTTTTGTACAATATCATTCAATAATCGTCATCATCTTCTTCATCGTCATATGTCGCGGCCGGTCGTGGTCGGCTTTCGTAACCTTCCTCTTGTTCTTCTTCCTCATCACCGCGTGCTCTTCTAGAACTTCCTCTATCCTTATTTACGTTCTCGCAGGCATCGATCCAGGCTGAATAAACATCCACGGCTTCATCCAGATAGGTAATAGGGCATTGCCATGACACATCGCAGACTTTACAGGAAAGATGTCCGACTTTGTTTTGGTGGTCACTAGGTGTAAAGTTAGTAGCTGTAACATATGGGCTGACAGTAATATGATAGGATTCAGAAACTGCTTACATTTTGCACTCTATACTCTTCTCATGATTGCAGAACAAACAGTTGAATTGTTTGTCCAGTTCAGCCTTCAGCTTTTTGACGGGCTTTCTCTTTGACTTACGCTTTCCCTGAATGAAAACAATGGGTATTAGTGATTGATCAAACGGTATCCAGGTTGAGATTCAGATGCGTACCATTGGAGAATAAAGAAAGTGCAGGAAACGGAAAAATCGCCCATAAACGAATGCCACTTTGAAATACAGTAAAAATGGGACAGCGTTTTTTTTTTTGAGTTTCGAATCCCCACCGAGTTTTAGCCCTCAGCACCACACATCAGTATGCCATTTGTGTTCAAAGATCCAGCGGCAGGATCGCGATCAACGGCACCAACATCTGATTCCCCAACGGAATCTCCTCTCGATACCCAGAGCATTTCGTCATTACTGGAAAATACAAGTCTAACACCCGGTTACAAGCAGCCGGACGTGCACAAGTTGGACAAATCCCCGCTAGGCAGTCGAACGAGAGAGCAAACGCAAGAGGAGAGACGGAAAAAGGCGCTCCAGCTGCAAAAGCGCAGTCGACAGAATCAAATTGAATACGCTCGACGGCTCGCTTTTGAAAAAGTAACAGTGGATGTCAGTCAAGAAGAGAGTGACGATGAGGGCGGAACCGAGGCAGCTGATATCGTGGATGATGATATGGGTGAAGGCGTCAAGGGTAAATCAAAGCAACGTAGAACGAAAAAAATGAAAAAGCAGGATGCCTACCGGTTAGCTTATCTTTTTCTATCAGCCAGCCATGACTTATACCATCCTATTAACTTCTCATCTCAGTGATCAAGTCATGTTTGCAGAATGGTTGATAGATATGCCAGAAGACCTGTTTGAAAATTGGTGTGTAGTTCCTTGTCCGGTTGGTAAGCGCTGTCTGGTCATATCGGCGAATGGTAGGTCGTTATGATTGTAAAGACATATGAAGTAGGCTGAGCGACAGCGGCTAACGCCACATTACCAGGGCAAACCACAGCAAGGCTCAGGAGCGGACGAGTTCTCAATAAGTTCGAGTCGATTCTTCCGGCAGGATCGTCCACTTACAAAGGGAACAAGGTTACGGACTACTGTATATTAGATTGCATCTTTGATCCAGTGCATTGGGTATTTTACGTCTTGGATATCATGTGCTGGAAAGGGCATCCAATTTACGACTGTGATACTGAGTTCAGGTGAATAGCGATGGTTGATAATGCTGATATTGCCACGTTTTATTGAATTTTGTTTTCGGGCTTGCTTTCTATAGATTCTTTTGGGTGGCTACTAAAATACAGGCTGACGAAATGGACGTGCCAAATGCTGGCAACCAATTTTACAAGTTTCAAGCCCTGCAGGCCGCATCAACCACCGAGCTTAAAAATGTTATTGCTAATCCTTACGCCTTTATGCCACCTAATGTCAAAGCCAACCTGGACGGATACTTGTTTTACAATCGTGAGACGCAGTATGTTGTGGGCACGACTCCTCTGGTATGCTGGCTATCAATAGATAAAGTACAGGAGCTACTGGTGGATAAAATTAGTGTGTAAATCACTATAAAAAACAACAAAACTGCATGCATTTCATATTGAAGTTAAGGAGAAAGCTGCGCATGGGCAATTTTATTTATCAAGTTTTGTACGGGAGGCGTACGACAGTGTTTTTTAGAGAGTTTTTTTTACAGTTTTTTTTGGGCTTATGAACAATTTTTTTTGGGTTAGAAAAAAAATAGTTATGAAACGTCGATAAAGAGGGGAGAGATGATAAGTAGGGGGAAGGGTTCAAATTGCGATTGCGCAAGCAAAAAGAGGACCACAGAGGCTGTGGTATGTTAAGGCATAGAAAAATCATTTCCAATGAACATAAAAAAGGAGTCAGAAATGTTGAAGAATGAGATATGTATCCAACATGTCATGGGGGGTTGTATGCGGAGTCTACATCCACCAGGAGTCATCATGCTGTGCAAATAGGTCTTCATCACCACTTGAGCGAGTTAAGTCATCTGTGTCCGAACCAAATGGATCGGCGTTGAAGTCACAGTCTCCTTCTTGATCAATGAGGTCAGACCAAGAGCCACAGCAAGCAGAGTCGTAAGAGAAACCAATATCTTTGAAAGCGTCCTTTGATTGAGGAATAGACACGGGTGAAACGGTGTCATAAGTACCATAGGCTTGGTCAGAATCATCTTCGTTGTCTTGAATAAGGAAGTGGTCAATCCTTTGGAACTCCTTCCAGACTTGTCGCATGGTAGGGCGATCCTCTGGATTGAGAGCAAGACATCTTTGTACCAGTTGTAAGAATTCGTCAGAAATGGATGGGAACAAGTCCTTGATCACCATATTATCTTGGGCGTATTCGGCAAAGACTGGATCAGATAAAGATGCTTCTTGCCATGGGTTACGACCAAAAAGAATAGCCAATACAAAGATACCAGTGCTCCAAACATCAGCGCTTGAGCAGGCATAGCCTTGAGCGGTAGGAGGATTGAAATGCTCTGGCGCAAGATAACTTGCAGAGCCACATCCATATTCATTGGAATATGCTTGTCGGGTGGCAAGACCGAAGTCGGCTAGCTTGAACTTGAAATCGCGAGAGATGTCGGGCATTTGCAATAGGACGTTCTCCAACTTGATGTCGCGGTGGTAGATTCCTTGGTCGTGCAAATAGACAAGAGCTTCGATGATTTGATTGCCAGCCATCTGAAGAAGGCTTTGGTCGTCATCAGACGTTCCTTTACCGGCATGAGCAACTGCGTAGTCAAAGAGATCACCTTGGTCGCAAAGCTCGAGTACAATATAGACAAAGTCATCATCTTCAATGGTTCTTTCCAATGCAACAATATTGTCATGTTTGAGATGCTGTTGGATTTCGATTTCGGCTCTTTGAAGAGTGAGCTGTTCAGCGTTGAGTCCAGATTTTGTGAGAACCTTAATGGCGTGGTAAGAACCAAACTCCACATGTTGACCAAGGAGTAGGCAGCCATAGGAACCAGTGCCGATTTCTTCAATGAGTCTATACGTTCCGCCAAGGATCGTATCCAGTTTACTTCCAGCGATAGAGTCCACGGTGTCGTTCATGATAGTAAATTTTTCTTTTTTAAAGTTTCCAAATGTCAAATTTGATTTTGGGGTGAGATACTTGTCGAGACAAATATAAGGGTTTTCAATAAAGTCGGATTGGATTTTGTTTTCTTGTTTGGAGGTCGATGCAAGCAAGAAATTTTTGGAGTTGAAATCGTCTGTTCAATAAGTATAGGAAGAAACAAATACTATGTACAAAGCAGAAAGGAAGCTAGACAGAAAAAAAGGGAAAAGAAAAACGCAGTATAATACAGAAGTTAAAAGAGGTTATGGCAAAGAAAAAAGAAAAAGGTTATGAGGAAAGAGTTGGAGTTTGTGGTAGGTGTTTTCGCAGATAGGCGGTGTCGGTTCAAAGTTTGAGATATCAACGAGATGTGAAGTGTGATTCAGAGATGTTGGGTAGAAAGGTAAATTTCATAATTTGGCTTGGGAATGGGGTTGTTGGGTAGACTTTTTTTAGCAGCTCATATTGAATAGTTGATGGGTTCAAAAGGTTACAAGGGGGTTGTTTTAAAAAAAAATAGAAGTGATGGTATAAAGGGAATAATTAAACAAGACGATGATCCAAGTAGACGATAATAAGAAAAAGAAGAGAGAGAGAAAGAATAAGCGATGGAAACTTGTGGATATAAAATGAACATTTTTTTCATGGGGAGTGGGAATGGGACCCCACCTCCCCCCACCAAGACAGGCGTGACCAGTGAGACGAGCCAATCAGAGACATTGCATCAAGACATTCTTAATCCGAGCAAGTTCCTCAATCCGTCATATGACTTGTTTCTGTTGCCTCCGCCCTGACGTTACTCAGACTGGCTATGGACCCAATAGCCATAACAGCTTCTTGTAAAGTTTGGCCAGTGTCTGATGGTGATGATGCGTTAATCAATGTTACATTGGGGAAATACCGTTGTCATGTGTTGGTTGTACTTACGATCAATGGAATTTAGGAAGCGTACGAGTTCTTTACCCAACTAATCAAACAGCCGGAAAAATATAAGGATTGAAGTAGTGAGAATTGCAATACAATTTGGTGGGTAAAAACAACAAACAACTCCTGTACCTCATAATTTCCAGCATCAATAGCGCTTTGCAACAGTAAAACCGTATCATGGCTTGCAACCGAGAGTGGTTCCAGGGTTTGAATTATGATCAAATATGAAGTGGCTGTCTTTAAGCGGTCCTCCCTTAAGCACAACTTTAAGTTGCCCAACCCACCCCCAAATCCAATGTTTAGAATCTGATGACTATTATTCTCATTTGACAGGTTTGCCCCTACCTCAAACAAGTCCTGCGGGTTACCGACAATGGAAAATAAATGCTCCCATAGTGCAACCTCAGTCTTACGGGCACAGCCGACGATGACATCCAGAGCATGTGGAAATTGATCCAAGAATTGAATAACGATAGGTAAAATGGCGCCTAAGTCGTCGTCACACATTTTTTTGAACAGGAGTTGTATAAGTATCATTCCCTGCATGAGGGGATAGAGCCATGTCAAATAAAACCGTCACCTTACCGCTCTCATGTTGATTAGGGCTATCGGCCTCTTTTTCAAGCACAGTGTGCAGTAATATCTCTAGTGCATGTCCGAAATACACTAATTTTTGGAATATCTTGGCAAATGTCACGGCATCTACTTCATAGCCGTGCGTAAGTAGATTTCGCAATATGTGGTGCAGGAATAAGTGAGTCTAAAAATTTTAGTGTACCGTACGGTAAGTAAATCAGCTCTTCTTCGTAAAAGTTGCAAGATATATCATGTGTTACCTTGGTTATCAACCTAAACTGCAAGAGACCCAAACTGGTCTGCAGAGTGATGTTCTGTTCAATGCCCACAACGATTCCTTTCTTGAGTAAGACCGCTATCATAGATACCAAACCTCCGTTATCACGCCATTTTTTTTTGAACATGTCATAGCAAAGCTGTTCAATGTCTACTTACATAATGGATAAAAGTCCAGTGGTATGTACACGGCCTCTTCGATGACAGTTTTAACATGATTAGTACGCCACCGTTTTACATCATCTGTGAAATAAGGTGCAGTTGCAACATGACCAGATGTAAGCGACCGTAATGAATAAGGTCTGTTTCCATCCGTCTCAGATGGGTGCTCAACGGGTGAATTGGGTTCTCGTAACACGTCGTCGTATTCAGACTCTTCACCCGTGATCAAATTTGTAAAGACCTACAACAACGCCCATGTTATTGACTTGGTGCTACCTTAAGGAGATATCCAAGTTTGTTTGACTAAACTGACCTTGATGCCTTTTCCATCCACCGCCCATATGGAAGTGTCCAGGTTTCCAAGCCGTTTCGATTGTGTCCAATAGTATTCGGCCCTCTCTGCCAGGACATCTAGTTCGTAATGTACGTCTCCTATACGGTCATCATCCAAGTCCTGTTGGGTAAAGGTAGTTCAATACGGTTTAGTACCTGCCTTAATGGGATACACGCACTTCCAGTGAAATTTTGCGAACAAATCACTTGACATTTGCACCAACTTACCTCCGTTTTGGGACTTAAGATTATCAGCTTGCCATCAACAAGTAGTACTAGCCTGGCATTCATGAGATCAGTTTCCGTCCCGATTTGACCTAAAGAACCCAACCTGTGGTCAGTGCAAGTACGCTGCTTTATTATGATTTCCATTGACTTACCTCCACACTTGGACTCGAGCAGGCTGATACTCCGCACTCTAGCAACTTGGGCAACCACACCAGACAGAGTTATATGCCTCATAAGTTCTGCGTGGAAAGCTCCTGCGCCATTTTCAGATCTGCTTGTCAAGCGATATATGCTTAAAACATTGTCCGACGTGTATACAAGGAGATACGACGCTGTAACACTCATATAGATCACTGGATGCTTCAATGGCAATTGATGTAGCATGTATGCGTTATCCAGGTTGGATTCTCGGGAATAAAACCGTAACTGAAAGGAACGTAATAGAAGTGAATATCACTGGTGCCTTTTCCTTTCAGTATATTGTTTCAACTTACGACATGATACCGGCTATGAAGACCGTTAGGGATTTCACATGCTGCAATCAGTACGTGTTTGAACCATGCAATGCCTCCACGTACATGGAACTCTTGTTCCTGTTGCTGGTTTCCAAACATTTTCCATCGTCCAGACAGGGTGCTGTAATGAGCTAAACCTCGTTTACCAGCAATGGCGATCCACTTGCCGTCAGGATCAATGGAAGCGTACTGTTGAAGGAAACGATCATGGGGTTAGCAATGGCTTGATCACTAAGCTAGCTGTCAAGCCGATGCAATACCAAAACTTCAACATACCCTGATCGGCCAATGTTCAGATATATACATTGTAGGAAACTGTAGATCTTTGGTTTAGAAATTATGCTATATCCGCGTCTTACTTTGAGGTCATTTACATACCGATATATGACTCCATGATACTGAGTCGGGGTCAATGGTAGTCGAACTTTCTTGATGGTCACCACCATTGTACAATAACAAACGATCGTCCATCTGCAGTAGTCCATTTTTAGCATTGTCCTGTAGGAAAATAAAATGGATTATTTGTATTGAATTGCATGATGCATGTGAGCATTAGGCTAAAACCTTACAGGACTGTGCATGAGTACAACGGCGGATTTTGCAAAAGGAAGACTGTACAGTTTGCTGTATTGCTTTGTACTCGGATCCGGTGATGATGATGGGTCTACTAAACTGCTTTTGGAGAGAATGAAGAGTGTTGTGTTGCCGGCCCCCCAGAACTAAGTCCATATCCTGTTAGTTAAAAACCACTACCTCCTGCGCTTTCGTCATTGAAACTTACCAGAAAATTCACATTGTGTGCAAAGATATCCTGAAAGGGACTATGGAAGGAAAGGGGTATGTATGGCAGACTTAATTTAGAGCCTTTGGAATCAAATGGAAAGATTTAGCAAGACACTTACGTATCTCTATCCTTGGTGATTGATGCAGAAGCGCTAGTATCCTCTGCATTCTCTGTAGAGCAGAGTAGATGACCATACACACTCCAAACCGCCAATCCGCGACCTTCATATCCTACCGCTAACGCATATCCATCACTTGTCCACGAAACCGTCTTCACCTCACCGTACGACTCGCTTTTAGGAGACGCTGTTGTCGGAGACCATTGCCTCGGTGATGAAAGATCCATCTTGTGCGAAAAAGTAGGTGTGGAGGTGTAGCTCTGAGCGGAGTAGACGAAGACATCGCCACTATAGGAGGTATCGGCATGATTAACACCAACGTCTAGCTTTTTCTGATCGCAATGTACCGCACATACCTTTTTGTTCCAATGGCAATCAGAGAGAAACGAGCATTGATCGATATAGACGTAGCGTGTTGTTCTTGAAGACTTTCATCGCCGGTATTATGGAAACATAATCCAGACCAAGAACTTTGTACTGAAAAGGATGGCATGATCGGAATAATGTCTTCATGCTCATGACTGCTTGTTCCTTTCTTTTCATCACCAGGTTTTCCCTCGTTCAGCGAAGCTCCGGTCTTGGCTGACTGCAATGATGAATTTCAAGGAAGATATAAGCAAACCAATTCTTAGTGGAAGTTGATACCTCCCCGGATGCTTGCCAATTCAGTACCTCTATTGCTTCCTTACTTCCTCTACGGGACCTTGAGTGGGACTTTAGACATTTCACAAAATGTGCGCGACCATCAGAAGTAATCCAGACTGAAATGTTCATGGCTTTGTTGTAGGTCATATATACAATGGCTTCATTTTTGCATAAGATTGTGTCAGATAGAATCACTGTTTCAGTATACACCCGGCCATATGCTGGTAACTCCAACCATTGCAAGCATGACGGCTATAGCAAGAAAATCACCTACATGTGTCTGGTCGTATCCATGCCATTTTTGACACCATATTTGTACCCGTTTGACTAACCTCCTGTGGGTTCCAAGAAACCCGCTGTACAGCTGTAGGCTTCATAGTTGTAATAATAAGACTGTCTTCAGAAGATGTCCCACTATGAAATGATGGTGAATACAGCCGAACGCATGTTGGGCAGCAACAGTATGAATTCATGTACATTACCATGATATACCAGCATCTATTCTAATAGCAAGGCGAAACTTGATGATCATAGTCTTTGGACCCTTGGCTTCTCCCGGGCCGTGAGTATATCCATGTGTACTTTGGGTGCTATTTAGCTGTAGCGAGGCATTCTCGAACGGGAGAATGACATATAACAACAGATACTGTTTGTCTGTCTAAGTTTGTATGGAAGAACAATGTAAGTATATCGAAATAAAACTTTCCCGCATTTAGATGTTTGCATACAATGGCAACAAAGGCGGTTGCATCTGGCTTCCATATTAACGAGACGTTTTTTCCAAAGTCTCGTACGTGAGCGGCCGAGCGCTCAACATGTGACAAAACTACTCTTGGCTAAACATAGTAGATCCAGTATATATTAGTATAGATAACATGCATTGAGTATCGTATCCAGTGCCTAGCTTTATAGCTGTCTACCTTGACTGACCAAAGCTGTATTGAGCTCTGAGTACACGATACAAAAAAGGCAGCTTGAGATGTTGGTTGAACAGCGACGATGTCAAGTGGTTGAGGGAAGACTGTGGTATCGGCAGACGTCGTTGTATCTTCTAAGTGGTCATAAGCATCCTTATTGCTACTACAATTTTGAAGAGATAATTCGTTTGCGAATCCAGTTGCCCAGTACATTGGTACACCAGATGCTCAAGCAGTGTCAGGTCGATCGCACTTGATGAAATTTGAATTGGAAGTCCGTGTGCTCAAAACGCTGTCCACAAATTGAACTGTAAGATTATTGCAACCGCGTACTACTATTCTGGCGAGCGAAGCAATGCAGTAAGACGCTAACTTCAGTATATTGGTATAATTCTCAGTGTTTATTAAGATTCTCCAATGACTCTAATTAGTTGATTCAGTCTCGCCCTAAAATGTCGAGCTTGTACATAGTAATTCTTCCAAAAAAGTCTGTGCTTTCTTCGAATATAAGTTTCAATCTTTGGACAGATTTTGGGCATTGTACATTAAATGACTGTGGCTGATTTACATCTTCAGGATATACTGTTCCCAGGTCCACATTATAGTTGTTCGGGGACTCAGCTTCACTAGCAGCTAGAACGCATTTTTTGCCAACAAATCCGCCTTGAAAGGTCATCCAAATAGACTCGATCTCCACTGAGCGGCCAAAATCGAGCAGAATATGTTGTGGGAGACCCTGTTTGACAAGTGAGCTGTACTCAGTATACATTTCTTATGTTGATCACTGTATTTTTTAAAGTGACCTTACCTGCTCAGAATTCCAACAAGTTTCTACGCTGTCGTCCGTAAGATGCTGCTTGCCATAGTTGGTTATGTCACGATTCAGCACTGAGCTTACTCTAAAAAAAGGTTAGCCGAGAGGACTATAGGTTTGCGTTTCTTTCTTGCCACTTACTTTAGTCTGGTCTCTGCAGAAATGAGGGATCTTGCTGTCATTCTCGATTTCAAAGTCGGCGAGACAACCACATCAAAGGTGCGGAAAATTGCCCCACCAAATTTAGCAAGTCACGCCTGGCGGCTGCAGACAATGTGAACCGTGCTTTCCGCTATCCTTCACCGTTCAACTATGACAAAATCAAGAAAGCGCGGCAATAGAACAAGCCGGCCACCAGCTGTACCAAATCGAGATCAGTACCAGAGATTAGATCAACCCAATGGCACAGAAGATTCACAAAATTCGGCAAGATCTACTCTTGGAAGGATATTCGGTAGAACACCTTCCGCAGATAGTCCTTCACAAGAACGCAACGTTTACTTTTCCTCACGGCCACAAGATGGAAATTATAGCCCTAGACAGCTGTCCCCATTATCGCCTAATACTGGTTCAGAGCAGCCTCCTACCGATCTTTTGATCGATATAGGTCCTCCACCCAGCAACACTATAGCCAACTATCTGAACGATGACCCATATAATTCTGATATTGATACCACGTCAAGACACACTTCAGTGGCGGAAGAAGATGTTTGTTTCCCGCAGCCGGATATCGAGAAGCACCAGGGAGAGACTGACTATAACGCTTTGGAAGAATTCTTGGATGAGGAAGGTGCCGTTCTATTTTCGTCACCCATCACCGACAGGTCCAATCGAAAGTCGTCACGAAACGTATTTACCGCAAGCCCGACAGAAACAAGCCCTCAAGGAGACAATGACATTAGAAAACGGCATAGGCGTTTGTCAACAGTTGGAGAGCGCCGATTTTCAATGTATGGTGATAGAGATAAGGTAAACATTTGGCAGTAGTAATTATATTGCATAATGACACCGTCATATGACATAGCATAACTTTTTTTTTTTTTCCACGCTTCTTCAGCATCTTGATGTCGATCAACAAGACAATAGCTATCGTGTTACATTTTATTCTCCCCACCTAAGCGCTACAATTCATGCTCGCACAATATCTGAAATACCCTCTAATGGCGAAACCTTAGTAAGCATGATGAAGAAAGGTCAATATTGGATTGATATATTGAATCCAACGGATATGGAGATGAAAGCCCTGAGCAAGGTAAAAAAGACATGTTCTTTGACCTTGTCACGACTTTTTTTTTCGTTTACTAAGTGTGCTATAGATCTTCCATATACATCCATTGACGACGGAAGATATCACAATGGAAGAATCAAGAGAGAAGTGCGAAGTGTTCAAAAACTATATCTTTGTTTGTTTTCGCTCTTTTGATGCCGATCAGTATTCTGTAAACTACCTGCAACCTATCGGTTTATATATTATTATGACAAGAGAGGCGATCTTAACGGTGAGTGTATGTCATTTTCTCAACGGGTCCCGTATACTTGTCTCTAATCCATCTGTTTCAAGTTTCACTATCGACCTATGATGCATCCACATAACGTTCGGAAACGCATCAAACAGCTGAAAGATTACATTAACGTCACACCAGGTAGTTACAGATGACTTGCATGTTGTATAATCGAACATCAGCTCAACAATGGATTTTCAGATTGGATCATGTATGCTCTTTTGGACGACATTACCGATACCTTTGCACCCCTCATCCGCGCTATAGAGTTTGAAGTGGATTCAATTGACGAACTCGTTCTCATTTTGAAGGAATCAGAACAGTCGGATATGCTTCGAAGAATTGGTTATTGCAGGAAACGAATGATGGGCCTTTTAAGGTTGCTAGTGTCCAAAGCTGACGTTGTAAAGACGATATTGAAACGAAGTGAAAGCCGTAATACT
Source organism: Umbelopsis ramanniana AG (assembly GCF_025399195.1). Classification (NCBI taxonomy): domain Eukaryota; kingdom Fungi; phylum Mucoromycota; class Umbelopsidomycetes; order Umbelopsidales; family Umbelopsidaceae; genus Umbelopsis; species Umbelopsis ramanniana. The sequence goes on from NW_026252110.1 coordinate 121,873, forward strand.
GACGGTCTTGGTCCTGCACTTTGCCCGGAAGTTGTTTTATACCTTGGAGATGTTCAAGGCAAGTTTTATAAACCAAATCGGCGCTCACCTTTATCATCTAAACTGACCAATGAAGCTCTATAGATCATATCATCACCATGCTTCAAAGTTTGAACCACTACGAAAAGATCAGTTCTCGGTCGCATAGCAATTACCTTGCCCAGATATCCATCGAAATGACTCAAACCAACAATGAAATCAACGATATTCTCTCCAAACTCACAGCTTTGGGTAGTATATTAGTGCCTATGAATCTTGTAACTGGTTTATGGGGTATGAACGTGCAAGTTCCTGGACAAAACGAGGTCAGTTCAACAAAACATTTAATGAATTTTTTGCTCATCTCATTCATACCATTCACTTTTGCATATATAGGAGGGATTAACTTGGTTCTTTTCTATTATGGGAGGTGAGATATCATCTATAAATCCAACTTACTCTTTATTATATTAACATGTTTTGTTTTTAAAGGTATTTTAACATTCTGTATTGCCAGCACAATCGTTATGAGAGCGTACAATATCATATAATACGTTTCGCTGTTGGATCTATGGAAGGAAGTCAAACGATCCAAAAAGAAGGTGAAATATAATGAGGGCGATAATAAATCTGATATTATTTTGTTGATGCAGATAGTGCATTGTGGTATATTAATAGGGCATGTTAGTAATGTAATGTTCTTCCGAATCAATGATACGTTGGAGCATCTCCTGCGTGAGAGTTCACGTGATACAAATGAGCGAAGTAAATTTGGGAATGTTTCTGCATTGAGCGCTCTCCCAGTTGCCAAACCCCTTTCTACCAACAGTCCCAATAAATCAGAACACTACCTTACCTTGAAGCATTGTCTCAACGACGTAAGCACTACGGATTCATATACATTGCACGTTGAAGGATCTTTGTAAAACAACATTGATTGACTTTGTCCACTGTTTACCTACAGCAATCGGGACAGTTCGTTCAAAATCACAGTTAGCTTGGTACACCGCACTCAACGGTTATGTTCGCAGACGATGAAGACTGCGATTGCCCGCTTTGCATGGAGGAGTTTGATCTCTCTGACCGAGGGTTCAGACCGTGCCCTTGTGGTTACCAGGTAACTATTGTTGGCAGCTGCGGTAGTAACCGTTTGCATGTCTCGAAATACTGCCTACCACGGTGGTTTCTGACCTGATCACTGCTTTCTAGATTTGCCGATTCTGCTGGCACCACATTAAAGAGAATCTGAATGGACGATGCCCCGCTTGCCGATCATTGTATAGTGAGCAGACCGTTCAGTTCGTTCCAATCAGTCAAGATGAAATAGCTCGCCTCAAGAAGGAAAAGAAGGTCAAAGACCGACGTCAGAAAGGAATGGAGTTGTCAAGCAGGAAACATCTTTCCAATACAAGAGTTGTGCAGAAGAATCTGATGTATGTTCTTGGCTTGACTGCAAAATATGCCAATGAAGAGGTAAAGTTGCATTGCCATGATAGCGATTTTGTTGTCACACGTATTGATAATTAGCACGCATTGTAGGCCGACCTGTTTCGCCAATTTGGCAAGGTTACAAAAATTGTAATTAGCAAAAGACACGGCTCGCAACCGGTATCTGAAGATGATGGGCAGTCAACTATTGGTATCTATGTAACATACAATCGGAAAGAAGACGCTGCAAAAGCTATCAACGGCTTAGACGGAATCACGAAAGATGGACATGTGTTAAGGTATGTTATCTTGGTTGTTATTTAGTTCACTCACGGTAAAGACCTAAACGATGTGCTTTAGAGCGTCTTACGGGACAACGAAATACTGTACATATTATTTGAGCCATATGCCCTGCCCAAATTCAAGCTGTATGTATCTACACGAACAAGGCGAAGAATCTGATAGTTACAACAAGGAAAATCTTTCGATCAAGTAGGTTTAGTCTAATTTGACTTAATGGACCTCTCTACGATTTCTACTAACGCACAGTTCTTGTTAAACTCATTAGCAAGCAGCAGTTGTCAGAGGTCCAGAAAAGTGCAAGTTCAGGCACGCCTCTCGCGACATCGAATGCTCGCAAACTTGGAGGAAAGGAAGCTCCATTGAAAGGACAGGTTCAAAAATCGAGTTCGGCCGACGCTACAGGTGATAAGCCTGTATTGCCTGCAAAGGCTCGCTGGGCAACATCGTGGACTACTACGCCTGAGGCCAAAGTTGATAGCGCTACTGATTCTGAGATCACGCCCGACAACTTTGGCCCATCTCTGACTGACGCTTTAACTTTACCACAAAAGCCAAAGCATTCGCCATCTTTGCCCAAGCGTAAGGAAAAGCGTATTCCAAGATCAAGCAAGGCTGTCCGTTTGGACATGATCGATGCGGTGATTCTTGCTCCAGCCTCAACAGCACCCACTTCCAGCAAACCTGAAGTTGTATCTGAAAATGAGAAGGAAGATATGGAGGTTTCGAAGGAAGAGGATGTCAAGATGACAGAAGATGCCAAGGTGGCAGTGGACGCGAAGGTGACCGAACTTCCAGCTCCTATTCCTCAAGCACCAAAGGCGCCGAAAGGCTGGGCTATTATTCCCACTGTCAAACCAGAAACTGCCAAACCACCTGCATTGGCTAAACTTGGTCAGATTCCACTTCCTGCTCGAGGAGAGAAGCGACCAGCTCGTGCAGACAACAGTAAGCGGAAGGAGAAGCGCCAAAACCAACAGCAAAAGACAGAGACGAAGGATCAATCGCCTGAAGGTTTACCAACTGCAACTCAGACGAAGGATACGAAAGAACCTACTCCTACCGAAAGTCACCAGGCTGCTGAAGAGCCCAAACAGGGAGATGCTGTCACTAATGCTGACACGATCTCGGAAAGTCAGCGTGAATCTTCCAATGTTCAACTTGATAGTGACACTGTGTTCACCGAGCAAGACGCTCTCAAAACTTCTGCTGATATCACTTCCGTGTCTGAAGTCACTCTAGATAAGGAGGACTCTGAAGTGTTATTGGAAGCCGATACCTTCATGGTTGAAGATAATGCGCACAACGAAGAACTTATGGCTGCAGAGATTGATGAAACGGTTGCTGCCCAATCCGACATGTTGCAAGACAGTCTAGCAGCTGAAGAAATGGCCGAAGACTTTGAAGAAGTTGAAGTGATTGAAGATGAAGATGATTTAGACGATGCCATTGCTATGGATCGCGAAAAGCTGAGGGATATGTATGGAAGCTCTGACTCGGAAGCTGACGACCAGTCTTCATATGAATTTGACGGGGAAGAGGACATTGCGAAGTTGTTATCTGATGAGGTTGATGAGGAATTTGATTTGCTCCAGTCGTACCCTGTTAAGGAAGAAGAAGTTCTAATGGCCGGCGACAACAGAAATCATCCAGAAAGGTTCGATGAAGGATCTAGTCATGCTGCTAATCAGCACGAAGGAATTAAGCCAATGAAGCTGCCACCTGGCCTAGGCTATCCCAGCATGAATCCCCCTATGACTCCGCCACCGTTTGGCTTTAGTCCAATGCACCATCAAACACTTCCGCCTTTTATACACCGTGGCTTCCCTCCTGGTTTGATGCCTCCACCTGGCATGTTACCTCGAGGCTATGACCCTTTCATGGGACAAGATGCAGAAATGATGATGGCGCGACGTTTGCAGCATTCACAGCAAATGATAGCTGCTCTGGGTATGATGAATTCTGGAGATCGATCCCGCGGTCCGCCCAACCTACCACCGCCTCCACCTATGTCTATGCCCATGCATGGACCACCCGGAGTGCTTCCCCAGCCACCTCATTTAGGTGATCATCCTGGCCCGATGTTTCACTCAGGTTCGCCCTCGCATGGACAACTGCATGCCCATCCAGCGCAAAATCCCTTTCATTCACCTTTTGGATATAGAGGAGATGCTCCATCGCCTTTACGCGATCATGCCATCCCACCGCCACAGCATAGTCCATACCACCAAGTAACACAAACTCAAGATATCCAACCTTTGCAACAGTCTTCATTGCCAGAGAACAATCAAGTTCGTTCTATGCAAGAAGGCTTCCGAGCCTTGTTACCCAATGTAAATATTAGCTTCGGGTCGTCGGCTGGTGGAAATAATGGAAACATACAAAACAAACAACAAGCCGTTGAGGAAATCAATCGATCCCGAGGTAGCTTCAGCGACAACATTGGCATGTATCAGAACGTGGGTCAAGCAGCAGCTGCATCTCCCCGTTTTCCATTGAACCAGTCGGCAAACGAGATGAATAACCTGGACCCTAGGAATCGCCATGATACAGCTCTTCCTCATATGCAGCAATCGGCACTTCAGTCTCCCACTGGCGCTCATCGTACACATAGCCCAAGTGTCCCCTTTGGTAGTCAGCAGCCTTTCCGTGGGAATCCGTCTGAAATGAATGATGTAGAAAACTCTGGCCAACGACAACAGCCATCTTATCCACCTGGATTTGGACCTCAGCAGCATTCCGTTACGGATATTTCTAATGACCTTAACAAATTGCAACTTAGCCCACCCGTAACTGATCATGGACGGTCGTCGATTTCATCGCAAGGAATAGGTGCATCGGAGCGGATGATGCCAAAGGATGAAGGCGGTAAAGACATCAGAGCAGAGGCTCAGGATTTCTTCGGAAACTTTTTGAAGCAGGCGGCCGCTCACCAGCAACCAGCAGAGAAGCCCAATGGTATGTCATTTGGTTCACATGGTACAAAAGTTTGTCGTTGTTAAGACAAATAACTAACAGTTTATTTCTATGATGAATTTTTAAAAACACTTTAGCAAACTCAAGTGCACCTTTCAATGATCCAGCCATTATGGCAGCCCGTGTTGCTTCGCCTCCGAACTCATCCACACAACCAAAGGTCTCTGAACCAATGCAGAGCCCTATACATACACATCAGTATCGTCCTTCGCCTCCGAATCACCTACAGGACCCTCAGCAAATGGATGTACAAGGCTATCAACAACAACCTCCTATGTTTAGTCCTCCACCTGGTCTGATGCCAAGCATGATGCAACCACCTTACATGTTCCGCAACAATATGTCAGGTCCTCCCGGCATGCCGCCGTCTTACATGCACGGTCCTCCGCAGCCTTTCCCCATGTTGCCTCCAGACATGCGTGGGCCGCCACCCGGTATGAGTCCAGAGGAACATCACCATAGATTGGAGCAGTTTATGCGGGCAAACCCTGGGTCGCAGTTGTAAAATTGCAGAGATAGTCTTTCCCTTTGTTGTTTCTATTAATCTGCATTTATTCCTTTTTTTTTTTTTACATCTTTTTTTTTGCGTTTTAATATGTGTTCTGTGTGTTGATTAGCTGGCAATGCAGTTCAGTGCAGCGTGTACAAAGTGTTTGTCTAAACGCGTCTGATCTTGTATCGCTTGGGTGGGTTACATAATGTACAAAAAATATGGACTTCAAAGCCAAATAAACTTGAATTGCCTCAAGTGAGTTTCTCTAACTCAGTAGTGTGCAATGGTTTCAATGAATAACATGAGATTCTATATTTTTTCTATTTCATTCCGAGTCCTCATCGCTATCCGGTCCATCCATGACGATGTCCGGCATATCCATGTTATCCTCGTCATCCGATCCGACCGCAGCCACCATGTTGATTGTCTTTTTGTCTGCTGGTGCCTGCGAAGGCTTGGGGGCAGCTTCGATGACGGTAGTTTGGGTTGTTTCGATAGACGTGGCATGGCGGGTGGCATGGTGATTTGACTTGTCGTTTACGGAAACCTCGGTGCGCACCTTCTTTGTCTCAACGTACTCAGTTTCAATCTCTTCGGGCTGTGACTTCGCTGTTAAAATAGGCGAAGGGGTTACAGCCGTGGCAGTTGGTGCCTTGGAAGTCTGTACTTCTTCGGGCTGTTCATGGTGTGCAGTGGATCTGGCTGGCTGAGGCTGGGGGACTTCAAAGGCCGGTTTCTTTGCAGCTGGGAACTTTTGGGAGATGCTTGACATCTCATCGGTGAAGGACTTGACTGGTTCCCGTGGGGCATATCCGTCCTCCATTTCGTGATCCTCGTTCGTCTTAGAAGCAACTTGGTTTTCTTGGAGTGATTTTTGATCCACTAGATTTCCAAGCCCAGGAATGTAGACAACGGCTGCAGCTTTAGATTCGGTTCTGGGTATAGGTGGGAGTCGAGAATGCATGACCAACTCGCAAACAGAGAGTGACTGTATGCAAATAACCCGGAGGCGATGAGACTGTGAATTGGCACCTGCAGAGAAGATGCGAAGTGCATGCGGGAGAGTACTAGCTTGGGTTTCGATGGGTTTCATGACGGATGCCAACAAACATTCGTAAAGCTTCTCGGTAACGCGCTCGTCGTTGCTGCTAGCTTTAGTTTGGTAACTATCATTCATAATGCGGGTAATTATCAAACTATCGATTGTGGAGCGCTGTTCGGCAGACAATGAAGATCCATATGTGATAAGAAGTGCTTGTAATACTGGATAAGACGGTGAGTGTCTTGCACGGATAGCATAGCTGTATATACATAAGGATTTACCAACCTTCAAGACCAGAGAAGAGCAAGGATAGTGGTGAGTCTTCCACTGTACCAAAAGCGATCTCATCAGAGTTCGTCAAATCTCTCTTTCTCTTTTTTCCTGAACCCTAATGTTATGATATAGGTGTGTGAGTATTGACTTTTGTCATTTGATAGGTGTAGTCCGATTCGAGTAAGCAACGCAGCACTAACCTTTGCATTTGTATGTTCAGCTGTAGGTTTAGCTACAGGAGCTGTTCTTTTCTTGGGCAAGCGCAGGTCTTCATATAAGATACCGAGTAGGGGCTTGCAGATCATCTCGCCGAATCCCACTCCAAACTTTTGCAAACACAACGTCAACACCTCATACAATGATGCCTTGAGCACACTATAAAATGATATAATGAGATGTGGATAAAGAGACTATCTTAGAAATCTAGATGTACTTACCGTTTGTGCTTGTTTTGCGACAATAACTGGAGTAATAAGGAAGAAAACAAACGAAGATAACGCAAGAGGCTGGTACCACAACTGAAAACACGGGTCCGTTAGAAGAGCTATCCTTTCACGAACTAATGACTGTTTCAAATTTGTCTTCGCCTTACCAATGGATCAATGTGGCAAATACTCTGTTCGCACTCAGTAATAACTTGTGAGTGCCAGCCATTAAGCAGTTGTATTCACCGTTGTCTTTGAAATCTCGCATCTATTCACAAGTGCAATCATAGTTAGATCCAATTCTTCTACAGTCTACCTGGCTAATAAAAAAAAAAAGCTTACCAAAGATCCGTTATTAACATTGTAGATGCGACAAAGATAGTCTACTATTTGAGCAACAGGGACGCTGACTGTTGCATGGGTTGAGGTACTGTGGATCTCGATTAGTACGGTCATAGCCAATTACTACAGTACTATAGTGCTAATGTGCCCACTCACGTTAAAGTCTTCACAAGTGCTTCGTTGATGGCTGACACTCTATTAAACAAGATAACGAATGCATCCTGGTATTCGGACATGACAGGTGGAAAGTCATACGCTGGTAAGCGATCCGAAACATTTGACTCTGTAGAAATTAATAAGAAAGAGAAACCGTCAGTAACGATGAGAATTTTTTTTAGTGTAGCGCTTTCTACGTTCATACCTTCATCGATGGTATCGAAGAGTCGGTCTAAAGAACGATTGGCTGTACCCAATAATCGCAGGGCGGTATTCCTCCACATCTCACCACGATTGGCAACTGTTGCTGTCAAGAATATGTTTGATAAACAGCTGGAAGCTTTTTCAGTAAGCTCAAATCGATTTTCAGATGAGCCATCCAAGAGCGACAGGCACAACTTTCGGCAATTATCAGCAGCAGGTCTTGAAGTTGTTGGAAAATGGGTGAAAGAAGACATGAAAGCCTCAAATATAGCAGGCTAAAGTCATTGTCAGAAAATTGTAAACATCTCTGTATCGTCATGGACCCATCCCAGAACACTTACTTACCAAAAGATCTCTATTTCCACTCAAATTTAGCAAGGTGTGATTGAACTTTGGTAAATTAGGCGAAGTGACTTCTCTTTGCACCTCTGGTTTATCCATGGTTTTCGCGAACAACAAAGTCAATGTTTTGATAGCGATATCGTGTACCGAAGTAGGCTCAGGTCGCTAACAGAAAATCAGGTTGGTTAGATACAGCACAACGTACGGATCTGAACAATGGGAGAGGAAATCAACGTACGTTCAGAATATTGAGGATATTGAGAACCCATGATGCAACGTTGGCGTGATAGAGTTTGCTAGACTGCTCACAGGTGGCTTTTATAAGCGAGATAGAAGCCCACCGAGCCGTGCTATTCTTTGAATGAAGCAGTGAATTCAAGCGAGTGATCCACTTGTGGAACTTTGACAAGTCGCTGGATTCATCGTCTAAGTACCGATTATGAGAAATGCTCTCGAGAACAAAAGGTAGGTTGCTCTCAATATGATTCTCATCCGCTAACTGTCCTAAAAGACCTTGGAGTTGGTCTTGATTCGCCATGGCTAGTTGATTAATACTGCACGCTTTGTAGTCGAACAATTGTACTGCAGCCAATTTTTTTTTTTCTTCAAAGGTAAAGTGGACTGCTTTTGGGCCCAAAGGGTTTTTGTGACAAAATGAAAGGTTCTTTATATTGCAATGATGCTTCTAATGTAATCTAATTGAAGTATTTATCCAAACTTTCACCCAAGTACGTCTCAATTTGAGCATTGACTTGGTGTACAAGCTTCTCGACGCGAGCATCATCGTCTTCCATGAGTTCGGCCAAGAAGGAAATGCTTTCGGCCAAGAACAAGAGCCACTCTTCTCCAAGGCGAGTGTACAATTCTTCCAAGCAGCGAAGGGCAGCCAGTCTGATTTCAGGATCATCTTCACGAGTCTTCATCAACACACCATGGTTAAGTGGTTTCCATAGAGCATCGTTAGACACTGTAACGGCCATCTGACCAACCAAAGGAACTTGGTAAGTGATCATGCGTGCGAGATAGTCCTCAGAGTCACCAGCGTCAGTGACCAACATTTGGCTCAAGACAGGTTGAAGAATCTTTTCAAACTTCTCAGCGTTCCAAAGATTGTCGCTGTCGTATAAGAATGATTTGCGAAGAGTGACCACGATGTAGTTCCAAAGATTGTTGGGTGTCTTGTCACCATCAGTGAAGAGGGTAAGACACTTGATGGTATAATCAATGACATATCCATAGTAAGGCGTGAAGATGCTCTGTGAAATAAATGCTTTAGTATATTTTCGATCATCGATGTAATGTACCCTTAGCAGTGACCTGCTTTGCTTACCTTCAGCTTCTCCAAAAGTCCATCCAAAAGCTTGTAGAAGAACAGGGCTCGGCATTCTTGATCGGCATCCAAAGCGTCATTGCCTTCTTGAGCAAGTTCAATGGTAGCCCAATCAAGCGTTTTCAAGAAGACTGGCTTGAACAAAGTCTCATTAAGCTTCATAACGAGGTTGATAAAAGCTTGAATGGATCGATCTTCCACTTCAGAAACGGATTCTCCTGAGAACTCCGATTGGTGCAATCGTCTAAAGTCAAATACCGACAAGAAGAACTTGAAGATTTGCTTATAGTTAGCGGTGATATCGTCGCGCGATATCGACTTGATGGCATTATCAACAAGATTCAAGAGGGCCAAGAGTGATTCCTTGCCATTCTTAATGCCGGCATCAAGGTATGCAAACACTGGGGTAAGCAAGACACGAGGGGCAACATTGCTAGCCATTTCATTCAACAAAGCGTTTGCCTTCTCACGAGTCAACTGTTGCTTCTCATCAGCGGTTTCATCATAGCTCTGGATGGTGTTGTGCAATGCCAAAGCCAACAGTCGTTGAACGTATGGGCTAATGAAGTGGGGCATGACATGAACGATGGTCTCCAGGGAGGTGATAGCACTGAGCTGAAGAAGAACATCGGGAGATTGGTCTTCAGTGGTAGCTTCAAGCATGTTAAGCACGATAGGCATAAACTTGGGAAGAGAAGGAATGGCGCGAGTTCCAGTTTCGTTGCTGCAAAAAGACATCCATCATTAGAATGTTATTATAAAGTATGCACGATAAAAAAAATAAATGATATATTTCTTACCAAATGAACGTCAGGCACACCAAACTTGGAATCTGCACCTTGGAGTTATTGGAGTTGAGGGCATTATCACCAATGATAATAGGCAGAACACCGGCGAATACTTCAGGACGAGATGAACCAAAATGGCGAGCAAGAACAGTAATACAGTCCAATGCGGTTTGCTTGCTAACGATTCCAGCATCATCGTTTGCGGTTTCAGAGTCAACGATGGAGGCAAATTGTGGCACAATTTCAACCAGCTCGTGGTGATGAATCTTAAGAGCCTTGCTGTTCATTTCTTCGACTCTGCTCTTGAACAGTTCCATGGCCTTTCTACGAATAACCACATCTTGATGCTTGATAAGATGGCTGATGGTATCCACGAACGCGGGAACGGGAAGAAGCAAGTTGATTCTGTCGAGCGTCTTGTATGCAACCTTTAAGGTTTCCTTCCATGACTTGACAATGCCGGGGGTGGCATCGCTGCTTGCAGAGTATTGAGACAAATACTGAGCGAAGTATTGAATAATCTGCAATACACTTTCGGCAGCCTTGGTATACTGTTGCTGCAAAGCAGTTTCAGCTTCAGGGTCGCTATGGTTAGTGCTGACAACCTTTTCGAGGAAAGGTCTTGAGCCAAGCAAATCGTAGCCAAACTGCAAGCATGCACGCTTGAACTGTCTCAATTGCTTTGCAGTGTGCTCATTAACGTTGAAGACAGCGGTGGCAGCCATTTCAACATCCTGTGGTTTGTCATTAGGCAAGGTCAGCAAGCTATCCATTAACAAGATAAGAGAGTGCAACTGAGTTTGCACGGAGAACTCGTGGGAAATGGCCAAACTGAACTCCTTGACCGACTCGGCTTCAGACGATCCCTTGTTGGAGCGGTCGAGATAGCGCTCGAGAACAAGAGAGATGATGGCATATAAGAATTCTTCTTCACCAAGAGTGTCAACCAAAGTTTTGAAAAGATGCAGTTGTCTATGCTCTGGAATATGAGACAAAGCGTCGACAAACACCTTGAGAATTGGCTTGACTTCCAACACCAATGAAGCTTCGCTCTGCTTGCGACTACGGCTGGAAGCAACCAAGGCAGGAAGGATCTTCTTCAAAGTCTGTTGAATGACTTGGAAACTGTAGTTATCGTCTTGGCGAAGAACATTGGCTCCCATAAAGGTGAAGACAGGCATGATGTTGTGAAGTACACTTTCGGCGTCCAAGGAAGCGATAGCAGCCATCAGCAACAAGGCAGAATTATGTGTTTGTGGGTTGTTAGTTGAGCGAATACACTGGACAACAAGGTGAACTTGAAGTTGTGAGGCAGCAGGCTGAATGTTTTGCTCTTCCATGGATTGAACAATCTTGGTCAAGGCAGTGAGGATCAACTGGTTGACGTATTCCAAAGAGACAGGGCTGTCACTCAAATTAGCACTGAGTAAAGCAGACAGCACGTCAAACAAAGACTTGGCAAGTTGAACGCCATTCTTGATGGTCTTGTATTCGAGAATCTCGAGAACAGTGACGAGGACAAACAAGTCTGACTCCACAGTCTCTTTGGAGGGGGATGCTTGTTTGCGAGACTTCTTTCCGTGGGGGGTTTCCGGTGGTCGCGAAAAGTCATTGATCTTTTGAGCAGTCTTTTGTAAAAAGGGTTCGATCAAAGTAACGTCAATTTCAATATCTCTGATGACTGACTTAACAGCCTTGATGTCACGCTGATCACTATCGGTAGCGATATCAACCATGACGGCAAACAGAGTTTCCTTAGCCTTTGCTGGTGCTGCTGAGAAGAACGGAGCAGTGATCTGTTGAAGAGCCATACGGCGAGTGGAGATTTCCCAAACATCATCATCGGTATCAACTTGCATGTTGTACTCATTCTTAAGCAAACTGCAGAACAAATTGAGAGACTTGTCGTTCTTAGCTGTACCCAGTTCAGGAGCAAACTCAGGTGTGAAGCATCGAATAAGTTCAGTAATGAGCTCAGTAGATTCCTTGGAGATAGATCGAGTCAAAGTACGTTCCAGCAAGTCAAGCAGGCTACTAATCTTCTTGGGAGATTGGACGAGGTTAAGCTCCTTCAAAAGAACAGTCTGTCCATAAATGGTGGGGTACTGGTCGATGCATGAGAGCAAGTACTCCAAAATACGGTTCATCTTGGTCTTCTTCTTAGCGGCTTGGCAGGCATCGAGGTATTCATTAAGGACAACAGTAACATAGTTAGCGTCTTCACCCAGTTCACGTCGCTTGTACCAAAGGTGGTCCACAAAATGACCAGCATCGGAGGGGCTGAGCTTGGCGATATGGGTCATGCTTGAGCCATAGACAGTAGCAGACACCTTATTCTTGGTTTCAGCACCGACAGCCTTCTGGTAAAACTTGTCGTTACCGATGGCACCCAAGTTCTCATACACAGCATGAAGTTTTCCCCAGCATACAACGGCCTCCTTTCTAACGGCAGTTGACTCGTGACCTAGAAGGACCAACAAACTGGGGACAAGTGCTTGGTAATCTAGCTTATCTTGAGCGTGAGCAGTAAGATACATGCTGGCGAGTTGAAGAGCGCGACCTTTGATGATAGGTGTGGCAACAGTATCATTTTCAGTCCAGATTCTTGCTAAAAATTCAAGCATGTTGCTCTTGAGATGAACAGACACCAACTTCTCCATGGCCAAAGTGTACAGTGTCGCGGTGGGGCTAGTAACAAGGATGCTGAAAAGAAGAGACAGAGTATGCTTGTATTCTTCAACTTCAGCATCGGCTTTGTGAGGTGAGGAAATATGACAGGCTTCCAACCAGTGTGTCTTCTCCTTGGGTACAGTCAAATGAGCAATAACGTTAATGAGTGAGAAAGTCTGCAACTCAAGTTGGGTTATGGTATTGCCCTTCTTAGCAGCAATGATATCCTGAACAAGTCGTTTAGGAGGTTGGCCGTTTGTCTCTGAAAGCAGGTCATCAACTTGAACGTTACTAATGTTGACGCTCTTAAGCGATAGCTCGTTCTTCTTAAGCGCTTGACTGAAAGACACCGCCAAACTATATTGAGGAACTAGCGAGGAGATGGTTAGAATACTGCAGATACGGAATCCAACTCATCCAAAAAAAGTTGGCTTATACACTTACGATGAGATAGCACGGAGATGCATTTATTCACCACAAGAATGGCAATAGCCCGCTCGTCAGCAAGGTCAGAGTCCACCATTCCAAGCCAGAAGCGTACATTATCTTCGGATCGATGCTTCTGCAGATTGTGAGCCAACAGGTCGACCAAGTCAGCGGTAATACCAATCTGCAACTTGGTGTCCTTCACATTCTGCCCTTTAATCTTTTCCTTGATATCACCAAAGCCAAGGAGCAATGTGTCCTTGTCCAAGGACGATCCTGAAACGAGGTGGAAGATGCTGTGTTCAGGGCTCAAATGTCTGATGGAGCTGAAAGTGTTTGCCAACACGATTCTGAGAATGTCGTCGCGAAGCGAGGGAGCAGCTTTGAGCAATGGACCAATCAAAAACTTGATGATCTTTCTCGAAACCTTATGGAGAACCTGGTGATTTCCAAGAATCGTCTGGATAGTAGCAAGAATCTTGGAAGGCTCGACATGCTTGATCAGGAAGTTGGGAATTTCATCAAAGACATATGACAAGAGAGTCATGTCGTCAACCAAGCAAGACATCAAGGCAGACTCAACGGTGTGCTGGGACTAAGGGAAATTCATGTGAGTATTTGACTATGTGCAAAACGTGTATACACTAATCGGAAGGACGACTTACTTGCTTCAGTGAGTTGACCTCATCATCAGCAATAGAAACAAGCTTTCTGACAGCCAACAAACGGACGGTAGCAGAAGGGCTCTGAAGAGATAGGTAAAGCGTGGTGTTCGTTTCCTTGATCACTTCATGGCCGGTTCCATGGAATGCAAGGTTGGAGAACTTGTAGAGATGGTTGGCAGCTTCTTGACCAGATTCGGTCTTATCTTGCGACAACTTCTTAAATCTACTGTTCAAGGCGGTGTCCAATGCTTCAAAATGACGTTGTGAAAGAGTTTGCAGAGCTGGAGCAACAGTCTCAACAAAAGCCTTGGCGTCTCCATCATCGTTGACATACTTGAGATATTCATCCATCATCTTGTCACAAACAAAGACAATGGTCTCCTTGGTTTGAAAGTCATTGTTAAGAAGGGCTGAAAGAAGATCAACGCGATCACGATGCTTGAAAGCACTCTCAATCATATTGAACAAAAGAGGGCGCATGTATGCATCAGCTGAATACTTGCTGCAGATACCGAGGAGAGCTTGATCAAAGTTTTTTGCGATGGCAAGAGCATTGTAGGATTTCTCAGGTAGCGAGGAGAAGTTTTCCTGCATTTGTGCAAGATGGACAGTGGCGAGAAGATAGTGTTCAAAGAACCTCGAGTTATAGTGAGCCGTCATTTCACCCAATAATTCCATCAAGGCTTCAGCATTGAACTGAATCTTGACAGCCAATTGCGAGAGAATCATGTAGGTTGCAATCTGGTACTCTGGAACCTTGGTTGCGCGTACTCCCTTCAAAAGATGTGGCATCAATGTCAGCATCGTGTTTTCGTCAAGTGAGTCCTCGCGTTTGATGTAGGCGATCAAAGTTGCGGCATAGAACGAAAACAAAGTCTTGAAGGACACATATTTGTCGACAGCATTGGCAGTCAGGTCGCAGATAAACTTGAGAATATATTTATCTGCTCTCATCTTCTTGACCAAAAGGTCGCGTTCGAAAGTAGCACGGCTGGTCTTGACAGGCTTAAGGAAAAGCCAAGGGGAGGCGTTTCTGTTCGGAGGAAACAATTAAAAGCATGTTTTTAAATGATGTAGCAGCATTGCGTATCCTACTTACTCGATGTCCAAAGTTGATACCATGGTGACAAAAGCTTTGGTTTCATGGTAAGGCAAAATGCACGCAATAATCGAATCAATGTTGAATACGTTGATGCGGAAACGTCTGATAAGCCATTCAAGAGCCTTTCCAGCTGGTTTGAGAAGGAAGTAGGGTGACAGCTGGGTGAGGAAGGTGTCGATACTAGCGTCCAATTTGTCGTTTTCTTCCTTAGACTACAATAGCATAAGCAAAAGCAAGTCAGTACGAAAAGGTCTAGTCCACACTATCCATCGTAACAATACCTACCAGCAAGACTCGGTCAACGCTCTTCATATTCTCGGAAAAGAGAGTTGTTTCGAAAGCCGAGAAGTGTGGATCGAGAATTCGAAGTTCCATAATACCATTGAGACCGATCGAGTAGATTGTCTCTAAATCTTGATCAGCGGCTTCTCTGGCATCAAACAAAAACGAGGAACGAAACTTCCTCGAGGTTTCTGTGACATTGCGCAAATCGGCAGTACCGATTTGCTTCAGCTGCTGTTCTAACGATGACATTAAGCTGAATCAGGTACCTTTGCGGTCTTGAAAACCTTTCAAACGCCTTTGAGGAGAAAAAAAAAAAAAGAAATGACAGTCCTTCTGCATCACATGCTTTGTATGAGCAATCTTCATTTTTGCCTTGGTTGAGAACGAAAAAAAGCAAAGGACGCCGAAACAGGCAAGGAATTGTTTTTTTTTGAGTACCCACACGTCGTCGCCTGGGTCCCGGACCTCACCACATCTTGAACACTTGTTTCTCCCCAAGAAACATGCTCTCTACCATCCAATAGCTGCTTGCTTTGGGTCCCAGAATAATTTAGGCTACTTTGTGACGAACCCGCTAAAAAATGGCCAGAGATGTAGTAGCAAACGTGTGGAATAAAGCAGTGTATTTTTAAACATCATCATGGTGTGAAAGAGCATTAGTCAATAAGAAGCGATCGTCCTGTGATCCTAAACGGAAGAAACGGGAGGAAAGCATTCACGTTCACTGAGGGTTTCTTTTTCTCGCAGCATTTTCCTTTTCTGGCTCTCAGGATGTCATGAAATCAATTCAAAAACTCTTTTGGTCTCGATAACAGTTCTTCCACTTTCCCAATGTATTCGAACTCTGAGCAACGGTCCTCAGTTCAAACCCAGTACACGGACAACTGCATATCCGACGACGACGACGTTGTGGATCCCCACAACCCCGTCATGCCCATTCGGCATTCATCGCCAGCCAACTTGGCACATATGTATAAATCGTCCCAGCAAGAGATAGAGAATAATCCATTGGACAAAAGTATGACCAGCAGCTTCTCGTCCTCCACTTTCTCGTCGTCGGCGTCCAAGCGGGACTCTATCTATTCCATAGCACGGTCATCCACTGTGGCGTCATCTATTAATGAACAAGCGGTAGCCAACGTTGACACTGAGAACCGAAATCGATGGTCTGGAGGATCATGGGCATCGATGGATGATATAGCGAGTAAGTAGACATCGTTTTCCTTGGGGAGGCAACACTAGATCGTTTGGATTTGGGTAACGGCAGGGCATTGAATAGTGCAGGGCCTGAGTAACACAGCCAAAAAGTTTCATACGCACGGATTAATTTGAGGATGTTTCATGGTCTAATCTTTTCCCTCCTCTTTATTTTTTTTTCTTTTATCTTTTTTTTTTACCCACTGTAGTGTCGCCGCAAAAGATGTCGCTTACACACCTCAAGACAGCCAGCGTCGCTCATCCTATTGTCACCAAGGTCACCGTGGATCCTGCCACGCAACCCGATATGCGACGATCTCCAGCGCCGAACCCTTCCATCATGTCAGTACTCAGTCCTAGACTCGAATCAGAAAGCTCGGCCTCACCAGTGCGGTATAATTCACCCGTACCGCATCCACTCGAACATGTTTCAAGAGATGATTATCATCCTAAGGCATATGCGCCTTCAACCACCGAGAGTATGACGTCGAGAAGTCCTAACGGCAGAAAGTCGTGGAGCAGCAACTCCTTTGATATGCCGGTCGCATTCTCTGGATGGTTACTGAGGCACAATGCCACTCATTTTACCTTCACGACACCTTGGAAGCGCTATTACTATGTCTTGTCAGAGCATGCTTTGCATGAATACAAAAGTGATAAGCCAGATTCCCCCCTTCGGGAGCAGTTTGATTTTTCGAAAGACACGCTTGTTTTCTTAAATGAAGGATTTCCTGGCAAACCTTTTGTGGTGGAGGTCCGTAAGCCTGGGCGTCGAATGTGCCTTCAATGTACGGACCTCGACACCATGAAGCAATGGATGAACAATCTTAAAAAATCCATTGCTCAAGTCAGGCGAAACGAGTACCTCAAGACCGTCGAAGAAGATACACAGACGAAATCATCGCCTCCTCCTCCTCGTCAGAGTAGCACCGATGTTACTGTGGTACACAATTCGCCAAACATAAATGAAGATATCAAAGACAACACCAAACCAGTTCATCTCACTCCGATCGACCCTCCTGTAGCGAAGACCATCGCTCGTTATCGTTCAAAGAGTGATCAGAGTTCCAACTCATCGCTGTCACACTTACCAAACAAGTCACTGGCCATACCACCACAACTTCCACCACCCTCACACTCACCTCCTCCCATACCGAATGTGTGAGAAAATCAAACCAGCATATTGTAAGGAAAAAGCAAAAGTGCCCAACCCGATCACTACACTTTGCATTTCCACAGCGTGATTTACATTATTATTATTTCCTTCCCTGTTATTTTTTTTTCACATTATCTTCTGTATAGCTTTTCTAAATTTTTTCCTGTATGTATGAGTACTGTATATTCTCATTGCACTTTGATGCGCCATTTATTTTGCTTTTTCCTCCTGCATTGTTGTCTTCTTGTATTCGTGGGCTCGGTTTCCTTACCAAGTCATGTCTTGTCATATGTCCACCATTTCTTTTTCAGGAGAATGTTCATAAAAGAAACTTGTTCGATGTTTGGAAAACACATATGTATATGTATAAACAAATCAGCAGATGCTTGTGTTATGATTTGTCCTTTGGCGATCTTCTATGATGCCTGCCGCCAAAGTGGATTTTAGCTAGTGGGCGCTGTTCACTTCTTCAAGCGGTCGTCTTGTCTGTGCGTCACTGCCGTTATCCTTCCCGCCAAATTGCAGCGTGTGAGCTATATTCTTATACGGTCGAAAGAGCACACTGAAGCTATGGGGAAGCGCTAGTTTAGCTTATGCATACCACAAGCAATAGCCACCCACTGCTATCCAACGAAAATAAACAAAGGTATAGCAGATTACGCCTGCGTTTGATAGAAAGTGGATACGATGCTCTTACTAACGTACAGTCCATCTGCATGTTGGCCAAGTTTCGAGGTCGATCAAGCATGTGGAGTCCTCTTTAAAGTTTGATCATTGACTACACGCACTTAAAGCTGTCTCTGAATTCTTGATCGATTGACCACCGGTGATTCGACCGTCTGAGCAGTAGCGGGCAATTGAGTCTGAACTTTGTCTGACTGCCCCACACTTGATAGACATTCTTAAACGCATGATGAATGCCCTTGTCACCGAAGCACACATCCTTGCACCTTGCTTTTCACACCAAAAGATCACTTGAAATAGTTAGAAGAAACAGATTCCTTTTTTATTTTGTATATACTGATGGGGAAACAAAGGGACATTCTAGTATACCCTCATAGAAGTTTGATATGTCAGGCGAATGAGGAGATTTACAACTTTGCGTCAGTGATGAAAGAAGCGCCCTTGACAATGTTACCCTTCAATTCAGGGAGAGCAGCTTCGAAGAGCTTCTTCTCAAAGTCGGAAAGGCTGCCAATGGCGTTAATCTTAGCAACACCCTCCTTGCCAAGTTCAACTTGAGCAGAGAAGTAAGCGACATCGTCACCAACAACTTGCTTGATAGCCTTGGCACCTTCAGCATCGGCTTCCAAGTTGACATATGTGCATTCAACAACGCCAGACTTGCCGTTGATGGCATCCAAAACGGCCAATGTGAAACGGGCGCCAGCGAAAGCCATGGACAAGGTTGCAGAACCAGTACCAGCCTTAGCCTTGACAACCTCATCACCACCGAATTGAATACGGTGAGTGACCTGTTCAACTTGCTCTTGAGTCAGCTTGTTGGTACCATCGACTTGAGAGAGGAGAGGAAGGATGGTGACACCACTGTGACCACCAACAACGGGGACCTTGAGCTGAGCAGGGTCAGCGCTGATCAACTCTGAGACGAAAGTAGAGGCGCGAACAATGTCGAGAGTGGTAACACCAAAGATCCTACAAGATAAACAATCGCAGATGAATTAGATTAGACGGCGTATGTAACGGCTGGCCAGCCAGCCAGGTTTTTATCTTTTGTCAACTTACTTCTTGGCATCATAGACACCGTGCTTCTTGAAGACTTCCGAGACGATGGGAACGGTAGAGTTAACGGGGTTGGAAATAACCAAGACGAAGGCCTTGGGTGCGTACTTGGCGACACCGACGGCAAGATCACGGATGATACCAGCGTTGATCTTGAAGAGATCGTCACGGGTCATACCAGGCTTGCGAGGGACACCAGCGGGAATGACAACTATAGTATGAGCATAGGTTAGTTAACAGAACGGTGAAAACGTAAAGCATAACGGCGTTTAGAGCATAAAAAAAAACTTTCTGTCTATTCGGGGAAATTTTCCCCAACTCAACTCAACCCAACCATTCTCCCCCACTGTCCCACACAGCTATCTCAACCAACCACAGGTGGGATGCGTGGCCCCCAAATTCTGTTTCACGCCAAGTTCTTCCACTGGAAAACAGCATGAAGTCTCCTACACAAAGAGTGAGCGTGTTCCAGTGGAAAGCTTGGGGTTTTCCAGGCGAAAGGGGGAAGGAGACTGGTTGGGTTTGCTACCGAGCAGGAACGATCATGAAGGAAGGGGTGCTGGAGAGCGAAAAAAAAAAAAAAGTATGCATACCGATAGTAGAGTCCTTGAGGGCCTCCTCCATCTGCTCATTGCCAACGTGGCCAGTAACCTTGGAAGCAGAGTTGATGTGGCTAGAAGAACAAAAGATTATCTTGGTCAGGCACGTAACGCTTCCTTAACAGCGACTGCATCCGACAAAAACGTACCTCAAGTCAGCAGCAACACCGGGAGTGTTGACAATATCAAACAAGCTCAAGTGAGAAATGAGAGGAGATTGCTTCAAGAGCAAAGAGAGGGGCTGACCAATACCACCGGCAGCACCGCAAACTACAGAGGGCGGACAAAAGGAAGTTTAGGATTAGATATCACAAGATGAGCTATGCGCCCACCCATGTAAGATGAGACTATCAACTTACCAGTAACTTTGACCATGATGTTATAGAATGTGAAAAGAGAAGAAAGATGAATGGTTCAGCCTGGAGGCAAACGTCCAAGTGTTTTATTACCGTGTGGTAGCGCGACGGGCTTTTGAGAAGTGGTCACGTTCACTGAGGACATTGGAAATCAATTTCATTGGCTGAGTGGCCGTTTTCTCTTACAGGTCTTCACATGGAATAAAGAAATTGTCGCACGCTTCGGCTTCCGGTCTTGTTTGAACTTCACGGAAGTCTTCGGGTCGTGCATCATTTCACATGAAGTGCCAAAAAAACCATATGAAGCAGTCAAGAAGGACATCTTTTTGCAAAGACGAATTTTCAATGTCAAAAATCAAGTTTCCTTTTTCTCGTCTCAATGGGTCCAGCACGTCGGGGCGTCAAATCATTGAAAATGGAAACGAATGTCACTGACATCAAGTTTACGGGTCGGGTTGCCCTGTATTTTTCGAGCTTTCCTTCAGTTGCTAATGACTTCAGCTCAGAATCTCACCAGCCATCGTGTGCTGATAGCCTCGCTGTTTCTTCCTTACACTGTTGACTTTCACTTGAGTAAAGACAAGGCACAGAACTATGCCAAACCCAAAGTTGATCAACCAACCGCCGCTGTAGCCAGTCCGAATTTGATTGAGACATTGGCTGCTCAACAAAAACCTTCTACTCGGCCACCTCCCACTCCTGGTTTGGAAGATAAACTGTTTGATTTTAGAAACGAGACCCCTTCTCAACCACCTATTCAACCCAAGAGTCGAGCTCGTCACGCTGGCGAAAAGGGAAAACTACCTGCATTGAATACAAGTCAACCAAAGGACTTGCAACGCCGAAAGTCCCTGGATACAGCTCGTGTTTTTGCAGAGGCTCCGTGGACCATTGTGCCTTGCAAAGCCGGTAATATTGGTCTGCAAAACGCTATCAACAGCATCAGGCCGCAAATGGAAAAACAAGTCTGGATCGGTACGCTCGGCATGCCTACTGAAACTCTGGAAGACAAGACTCGGGCTGACATTAAAACCAAGTTCATTACTGAACATAATTGCTATCCCGTTATGTGCCCTGATGCAGAGTTTGAAGGCCACTATGAGCATTATAGCAAACAGGTAATGTGCTCTCAAGCAAAACCCCAAATGTACCTATCGTCGGACGACTTCTAATATCGACTTTACCCGCTGCCCCAACATTTTTTTAATTTTCTTGCAGGTACTGTGGCCAAACTTCCATTACGTCATGTTGGAAAACCCCAAGAGCAAGGTTTACCAAGACGATACCTGGAAAGCCTACCAGACTCTCAATGAGCGCTTTGCAGATACCATTGCTGAAATGTATCAGCCTGGTGATACAAGTAAGTCATTGTAAATTTTTGATGTTACCTTTCACTTTTTTGTTTTTTGCTCACATGGGGTGAACATGGTTATAATTTTCTAGTTTGGGTAAATGACTACCACTTGATGCTTCTACCAGCGTTATTGCGACAGCGACTTCCTGATGCCATCATTGGATTTTTCTTGCACATACCATTCCCAAGTTCTGAAATTTTCAGATGCTTGCCAAGTAAGTGAAACAAATTTGTTACCTGGACGAAATGGAAAAATGACCACAAATATTGATGTGTTACTGTCATAGCTCGCAAGGAGTTGTTGGAAGGTGTACTCGAGTCAGATCTGATTGGCTTCCAGACTTATTCATTTGCTCGACATTTCCTCCAAACCTGTTCTCGTATACTGTCACTTGAAGCAACCCCTAGAGGTATTCAAATGGATTCGCATTATGTCAATATTGGTATTTTCCCTATTGGCATTGATATTGCTGGATTTAACGAGAAGAGAAGTCAGCCGGATGTGGGTCGATGGGTTGAGGTCCTGCAAGAAAAGTACGCGGGAAAGAAGATCATTGTTGCACGCGACAAATTGGATTCCATCAAGGGTGTGCGACAGAAAATGTTGGCTTTTGAGCAGTTCTTGACCAACCATCCGGAATGGCAAGGAAAGGTCATTTTGATCCAGGTTGCCTTATCGACCACCGAGCAGAATGAGTTACAAGCACATATCACCGACGTTGTGTCTCGAGTCAACTCCAAGTTCAGCAACATTGCCTACCAACCTATTGTCTTCTTGCATCAAGATATCTCATTTTCACAATATCTCGCACTGCTCACCACAGCAGATGCTGCTCTTATCACCCCTTTGAGAGATGGCATGAATTTGACCTCCCATGAATATGTTGCCTGCCAGCACGATAAGCATGGTCCACTGATTCTGAGTGAGGTAAGTGAAATCCCCAAAATTTTTAGAGCGATGTCCGTGCCAAGCCAAGCCCGACAAATGTAGCCTGTTTATATAAAACTCATTTTCCTATTATTCAGTTTACGGGAACTTACGGTACTTTCGGAGCTTGTCTTCGCGTCAATCCTTGGGACTACCGCCAGGTCAGTGATGCTATTCATGAAGCTCTGTCAATGAACGACGAAGAAAAATATAATCGATGGCAGGTGCGTATTAAATTATACTTTGTGTAACGAGCGAGCAAATTGGCTAGAAGCTGACATTTGTATGACAGTCATTGTACGATAATGTAGCCACAAACACAGGTAAGCCGTGTGCTTCACTTTGCACACTCAACATGTATGTTGTTTTTCTAAAAACGTATCCAATTAGCACAATACTGGGCTGCCAGTTTCATTGCTGAACTAGACAAGGTAGTGTGTTTGTCCCCACTGTAAACTCGTGTGTAGTCCAGTGCTCTTATCTATGCCAAATCGTCTCTAGGTCAAAGCTGATACATCACGACGATATTCTACACATATTCCTGTGCTAAATCCAACCACCTTCGGAGACACCTACGCCAAGACTAAAAAGCGACTGTACGTTGAATGAACTGTATTCCCTTACCATAACATATGGCTGTTGCTGATCCTGGTTTTTAGGTTCATGTTGGATTACGATGGCACACTTGCTGCATTTAACAAATCTCCACAATCTTTACCTTCACCACAACGCATTAACCAAGTCCTGCAGAAGCTCAGCCAAGATCCTAATAATACCGTCTATGTTTTAAGCGGGCAGTCCAAAGACAACATGAACATTAGATTGGGCAACATATCTACTATTGGAATGAGGTAAGAGGGATCTCCCTTGATGATTTTTCCCTGTCAACTGTTGAATAACCAACCTCGTGTACAGTGCTGAGAGCGGTGCATACATTAGACAACCTGGTGGTCAATGGGAAGACGTGTTTGACAACGTTGATGTGTCATGGAAACCTGCTGTTATGGAGGTAAGTGTAACCAAATAGCTATGTCCTCAGAAATGGTCTTTCAACTGACATTTCTTATCTTTCCCCTTTTTTTCTGAACAGATATTTGAATACTACACCGAACGTACTCCTGGGTCGTCGATCGAAAACAAGGATGTGTCCATTGTTTGGGTAAGTGCACTATGCAAGTTGAGCATAGTCAATTTCTACGTCATGCATTGCTGACATTTGTTCCCACTGTTCAGCACTTTGGCACTGCAGATCATCCGCAATTTGGGTAAGTCAGCTATGGTAATGAATGATACAACATCTAACACTACATGTATACTAAATAGAACATCGCTTTCTTTGTAGTGCTTGGTTGGCGGCAGAGTGCCAAAATCACATTATGGAGTCGATTGGTAAAAATACGACTGTTCACGCTATTGCTGGCAAGCAAAACATTGAGGTAAAAATCCTTAATATGATCAAGCTTGACAGGTTGTTTGCATGATGCTCACCAGCGATCATTAGGTCATTCCCCGCGATATCACAAAGGCAGCCGTTGCCGCTCGAATTCTTCAATCTGTGCAGCCTGATTTTGTTATGGCCATTGGCGATGATCGCGCAGACGAAGAGCTATTTGCGTATATCAATAAGCTCAATATACCAAATACCATTACTTGCACGGTTGGAGCCAAGAGCACAGAAGCCCTCTACTTTGTCAATGGTGTCCATAGTGTTCTCACCATTCTTGAAAACTTACCTTAGTGAAAGTAGAAGCTATGAGTTTGAAAATCATTTTCCTATTATCTTTTTCCATACGTCGTTCATGAGCATTCTGTATGCAATAAATACCTTCCATGCCATAAGAGACTATTTTTTGTGGGATAATTTGATGAGGAAATGACGGTCCGTGAAAAAATTCATCGGCAGGCAAGCTGGACTTGCTTTTTGTTTTTTCCAATGGGGTGCGTACCAAAAAGAAACTATCGCGGACATTTTTGGATTTTCGCTTCTTTTTGGTTTTCACTCCATTCCCCTTGATGAGTTCAGCCAACGGTCTTGATCAGTCTGACAATGGAGCTGCCTCCAACTTTGCAGCACAAAGAGCTCTCTATGAAAGGGTAGGTTGTTGCTGGAATCTCTACGCTTGACCTTGTAACGACTCGGAAGCAGTGCATTGGACGACAACCAACAGAGGTACGCCACGTACCAGCTGCATGTCGGGTGATGTTCAGTGGATGGATGAATCACCTGAACGATCGATGTAAGCGGGCATCCCGTCATCCTGCCATTCCGACTAGATCGTCATGCTCACCCTTTTCATTAATACGAAAAAGAAGAAAAAAAACCTCCATCTCCTCTGAACCCTCATTTATCTGACGTTTTCCAACGTTCATCTCCTTTACAGAAATTTCAAATGTATCTCGACCAAGTGACGCCATTCACTACTTATCGCTGGATAGGCACAGCTGCGTTACTGTTCTTATTTATGCTGCGTATCTTCCTTGCTCAGGGATGGTATATCGTGACGTGAGTACTAGACTTTGATGGGGGTGTTGTCTTTGAAACTTGCGTACCTGACCACGTTCCTTTTATCTGCCGGGTGTTGTTTTGTGTAGCTATGCACTTGGTAAGTCACTGTGGTACAAATCTAGGGCATGTTGTTTATGTGGGATGGAAAAGACTAAAAGATTGTTTCTTTTAGGTATCTATTTGCTCAATTTGTTCTTGGCCTTCTTACAGCCAAAATTCGATCCTTCTTTGGATAATGCCGACATGGATACTAGTGATGCTGGTCAAGCAGACGAAGGTCCGTCATTGCCGACGAAGGCCGATGAAGAATTCAGACCCTTTATTCGACGATTGCCCGAATTTAAGTTTTGGTAAGTCTTACGGGTGTTCCAAAACATGCGACGACCTATTTTTTGTTTTTTGCTCATCTGCTACACAACACAGGTACTCCACCACCAAGGCTATTTTCGTTGCTCTTGTGTGCAGTTTCTTCAGTGTGTTTGACGTCCCTGTCTTCTGGCCTATCCTTTTGATTTATTTCTGTATCCTCTTTGCTATCACCATGCGAAGACAAATCAAGCATATGATCAAGTACAAGTACGTGCCCTTTGATCTCGGTAAGAAGAATTATGGCAAAAGCAACAAGTAGTTGCATCCAACGCGTATAGGATACCCGCCGCCCCAAACCCACCAATCCAATCTTGCTGTACACATTCTCAGCTCGCCGAATGAAAGCACGGCAGCTTACCCACTCATGGTTTAGAATCGCATATATACTTTTTTTCTCCTTCTTCTTTTCACAATCTTTTTATATTCCTTCCTGTAGGGTTCTTCTTTTGTTTTGTACCCCTCTTTTGCACACGGTTTGTTTCTTTTATCCAACCTATTTCATTTTTCATGCTGTTTCGTATACATTGTAGTAGGCTGGAGATTTCTCTATTAATTGCTTTGTAGCGAACTGAACAATGAAAATAATGTAACAGTACAAGTAGCGTTTTTTTAAACAATCAGAATGGGGGTGTGTATGACCCGTTTGTCTCTCTTATTTTTTCCGCCAAGACCCTTCACAGGGCCCGTATTATTCTAATAACTTGACGTCAAACCCAAGGATATCTGACAGTTCATTGTTCAACACCTCGTCTATGGTATGGTTGTCCCGAGCGTAGAACCATTTCCCACTGGCTGTGTCGTAATCATATCGCTTGGGACCACTACAAGGTATGAATGAGCGACAGACACAGCAAGGTGTAAAGACAAGTCAAAGAGCTTACCTCTTTGGCGATGACAGCCAGATTTGTTTGTTAGGAGGTTGCTTGTTGAGCACATAAGTGCCACCGGATCCCAGTTTCAGCGTCAAGACCCCTTGCTACGGCAACGTCAGCGGCCATATATCCATAATGCAACTATGTACGGTTCACTTACGGAGTACTCAACGTCATAGCCGGCAATATCGTGCTCATCGCCGATGGTTTCCAAAACATCCAATATCCCCTCCAACGTGTGGTCCGCAACCTTGTGATAATCGCCTTGGTTCAAGTCCCTGTACGTTCGTATGAGTACCCTATATCATATGTCAGGAGAACTTTGAGAAAGGGAACTTACGCCGCCGTATAGGCTTGTGTGGTATAGGATTGGCGAGTGGAATGGTGAAAGGCGGTAGATACTGGCCATTGCGGTCGGGATGCAGCGCTTGTCGAAAGCAAAGCCTGGCGTACAACAGTAGCTCTGACACGGGGACAGTGTCTTGCTGCCAAACGGAAGACGGTAGCTCCAATACGTGCTTGACTCATTTCCTTAAATTCAAAGACAATATACGTTTTGCTTATTTTCGAACCCACACAAAAAATGTGAGCAGTCTCAGAAAGCCCGACGGGGGTTCCCTAAGCACGCAATTTTTTAGCCCAACGACAGAATAGCTAAACAATGTGTGTATTTTAAAATTAATCAACAAGAATACAAGAAAGAAAAAGGTGGGAAAAGCACAAGGGGTTGCGAGAGAATGAGTGAGAAAAGACGGTGGTAGATCTAAAAAATGACATCCGCATTTACATCAACAAAGGCTCCTTTCATGTCACGCTGACAGCGTTGCCTTTGTTGCCATTCGTAAAAGCCATAGACCTTGATATTGGGCTGTCAATGGAGTTGCCGGCAGTTCCCATAGAGCTGAGCGACAGGCTGCTTGCATTGTGTGGTAATGACTGAGAGGTGGATGGGCTGTTGTGCAGACCATAGAGATATCCACTAAAGATTGAAACGCGTTTTAGTATACTTTGCAACAGGCAATGTAAATTTGACTTCACTTACAGGTACTTGTGATCATCAATAGAATCTTCAAAGAACATTTGTCGCATTTTAAAGAAGGTTGAGCTGGTAAGGAGACTGTCACTTCCAGCCTGATGTTGAGGACCTATCCGTGAAACCTGGAACAAGCATGTCAATAAACAATCAGCCAGGGCAAACTGTGACATTAGACCCACAAAACCATACCTGCAAATCATCTGCAATATCCTGCAAACCTCCTTTCAGATTTTTGCAGCTTTTCATGAGGTATTTGATGTCGTATATACAAGGAAAGTAGGTTCGTAAAAGTTCAAAGAATTGGCATTCATCTGGAGGCATAGGTGCACACGTCAGGATCTTGAGCAGGTATCCAAAGTCATAGCCACTGTATGAACAAATGGTAAGCGAAAAAGACAAGGATGCAGTAGATTGTGAATGTTGGAAAGAATGAATGTGAAACACTCCCATTGTCTATTATGGTTATCCATACCTGTGAAATGAAATCCATTTGACATCGTCCAAAAGGACAAAGCCAGAACTGATCAGAAGTTCACCAAAGTGCTCAACGTCAATACCATAGTCCTTGTGCTTTTGAAAATCGATGCCAGACTTGGTAAGCAAGTCTATGGAATCCTGTGCATACATATCGTCGCTGTAGACACATTGGTAAGTTACACGCACGAAGGGGGGTGAAGCGAAACGAGCTAGATACCTTAGATTGAATCGAAAATTGAACTGCCAGGTACAAGCGTTTTCGGGAAGGTTGCCGTTCTCGTCAGCGAACGTAACGCCCAGCTGAATGATCTTCAAAAGGTCGACATTACACCGCAGGGTTTGGTAATGGTAGTCTGACGATGTCCGGAACGTGCCAATGGGCCGAGCGACCACACCTGGAAACTCAGTGTCCTACAGAGGCGTTTGCGCGAAACAGTGTTATCGAAATGTCTGTGCCTGCCAGTGCCAACGAATAAACAAATGGGGTTGTAAACAACGTACCATGGCAAGGTAAGGGTACTCTTCCACCAGATCACGGAGATGGCTCATCTCTTCTTCCAAATTTTCCGCCCACACTTCTCTGATGAATTTGACTTCAGGCATTGAAATCAAAGCATGCACTATTTATACGTTGTAAGAAAAAAGACGAAAGCTTCCAAAGTCGAATGCGTCAAGTGGAAAAAAAGTGTAGGTCGTGCGTGGGCCAGCGAACGAACCCTCCCAAATCGACAAGTCACATGGCCACGGATACTTTCAAACAGCGCCTGGTCCACCCACTTTCATGTTGGCACTAGCTATTCAATAACTGATCCAGCTTACTACAGCATGAATACTTGAGGATTTAATGAACTACGTGTCATGTTTATAGGATAAACAAAAGCGAGATGGGAAGAAGGTAGAACTGACAAAAGCCGGTCAGAGGAAAAAGAGAGTGCAAATAAGTTTGAGAGGGAGAGAAGCGGGGTGAAATGAAAATGAATGCATGAAGGGGTTTCCATGATGAAAAGAATATTTGTGTTTATAATGAGTATGGGAAAAGCCCATGGGTAGAAAGTGCAAAAAAGTAAAGGCTCGCAAGAAGGTAGGAAGGATGACAAGGAGAAAGAATATCTACAGAACAAAAAATGGGAAAGGATATAATGGACGACATCAGCTACTTCGGAGCATGGTCAGGACAGTAGCAGCTTCAACGGCATCATCTGCAGCTGACTGAGCAAGCGCAAGCGCATTGACAAGTCCTTGACTGGGTTTCCTTTTGTCTGATTGATGGACATCCAATAACAGGGATGAGGGAGAGGAGTTTGGAGAGGAAGCATAGGATTCGCGTGGACTAAACAGTTCGGAGGTAGATGACGAAGATGACGATGAATAGATGGTATCCCAAGTGGAGCGTGCTGGCTGCAATAACGGTTGGTGTTGTGTTGAATGGCTATGTTGAGAGGGCGTTGATAGATGCCTGTCGGAAGAGCTACTTGTGCGAGCAAAAGGGATTGCGAAAACCGGCTCCGCTTTGACGGCAGTTTGGATATCCATATGATCTTGTCCGGCAAGTGTACTGCTGTCGTCGTCGTCTTCTTCATCATCATACAAGTAAACATCTCCTTTGGGTGTGCCTTCGCCAATTTGTATAGGTTCTACATTGGAATCTTCGTCTTCGTCCAACTCCATGCCATGCGTAAATGCGTTTGGATCCTCTTCTACACCGTCCATTGTCGTCTTGGCTTTCTTGCCCTTTCTATTTTTCACCTTGGGCCGTTTTTCTTTCTTTGCCGCTGTCGCTTCAGCTTTCTTGCGTTTTTTATCTGCCTTGGAGCCTTTGCGTTCTTTCCCATTGTGGCCTCCATTGTCAGCATTGGATATCGTCGCGTTTCCATCCGTGGCCGTTACCCCGCATAGAATCTTGCCGTGCTTCCATTTGACTCCGCATGCATTGCATAAAGTTCCTGCCCCTTGAGGTCCTCGGCGCCACATTGGCGTTGATTTTGAACCACAATACAAGCACTTTTTTAAGCTTCCATTTGAAAGAGTTTGTTGCTTGTTCTGTTTGTTACCATGAAGTCCATTGGAAGGAAGTTTGCTGGGAAGCGATGCTGATAACTTTGGAGACGGGACAACATCTGACCCACTGCCCTTATGCCCAGACATGCTTGTATCCATGTGTATGTCAGACGTCGCACTGACCGAGGTTGCTCGCGCAGAACCGTCTATATGGGAGTCTGAAACATATTTTGCTATGAGCCTTTGAACGCTGGTAGCGAGCATAGAATATCCGTTTTTTTTTTTTTTTTTACCTTTATCCCAGCCATTTTCGTCACTGCTCCAGTTATCAATTTTACAAATGGTATCTGTACTTTCGTACCCATGATGTTTATCGTCCATCTCATCATCTTCATCTTCTGGCCGCAAAGACTTTGAGGTACTGATAGATCTCGATACAGAAAGCTCTTCACTCTTGCGATGGGTGATTTTGTCATTATGATGTTTACTCTGTGAAAAATATATTAAAAAATCTATGTTTGGTTTAAACCCGCGTAAACGAATTAAAAAGATGAATGACAAAAAAACTTACTAATTCAACCATACGATGGCAGAGCGTTTCAAAACGAGAGACAGACTTCTTGATGGCAACATAAATGGGATGAGAAGCAGTGGAAAGACGCAAGTTGATAAGTTGCATGGTCTGAAAAGCAATTTCAGTCATGGGTTTTTGACCAGGATCAGTAAAACGACGATGCGAGGTTCTGGAAAAGGACAAGTTTTGATAACCAGCGTCGGATAAAAAGGCAGGTTGTCGGTCATTGAATAGCAACTGCGGTCCTGGACAAACGGAGTCCATGAAGTCTTCCGATAACATGGTTTTGCAGAGTTGAAAAGACACCACAACCTGAAGTAATTTTTAAAATTTAGCCAAAGAGTGACGACGGCCATATATGTGCATGTATAAAAAAAAATTACCTCCAATGGGGGGTCATCAGCTTGCGTTTCAACCAATGCATCTTTGGGGAAACAATAGTAGTCCGCATCTGACGGCAGTTCATCTTCATCATGGTCAGCAAAGCTGAAGACAATATCTTGTCGTAGGATTCTTCGTCTTTTTCGTTTTTTAGGCGGTAGTGCGACGCTGGATTTATTGTGCAGACCACTGTCGTCCTCTACCACGTATTTTTCAATGAGCGTAGTGGCAGCAATGCTTTCAGACAGCGAAAGATAGGCACAATCAGACCTGCCGCAGGAAATTTCGCTGGCAGAGCAGCAATCTGTAGCTAGCTTTGAACCGTCAGCAAGGAGGTGCTCGTGGTCATCTAGAGGAGATAGCTGGTCCTGAAAAGGAGACACTGTAGTGTTATCGTTGGTAGTAGAAGAAGAGCGAGCATGTTTTCTTTCGTGGCCTTGTTCTGAAATTTCCGATTCTGTGATCTCGTAGAATGATGCCTTTGGAAAGCATTGAGGCCCTAGCTGAATGGTAGCTGTACCAAGGTAACGAGGCTCGATGTGCCGAGGATGAGGAGCATCGGTTGAATGTTGTTGCAGGTAGTATCTCTGAAACGCTTCGGCAATCCAGCTGCGATGACTATCGGCAAGTAAAATAGAGTATTAATATAGAATGCTTGATGGAATTAAATAAAGAAAAAAAAAGGAAGAAAAGAAAAGAAAAAGAACGGGGATGGATAGAGTGTGAGATTGGGGATGAGTGTGGCGAGAACTCGCACGTCTCGAATGAGATCATCCAAAGAACATGGACAGTATATACAGGTGAGATCTCCATCTTTAAACGTTGCAAGGGAGGATTTCTAGGAGGGAAGTGGGTGGTGTGGTGGGGATGACAGAAATTCAGGATAGATTAGGCGGTTTTTTCCTATACCTGTTAGTTAACCTTGAGCTCATCAAGAGTTCACTGTTAGCTCGTGAACGTTGTTTCGAGTCCATGAACAAACGAACTGTTCAAGCAGAGGAGGAGAAGGTGGCGATGGTGGAAGGAATGAGGATATAACAGCAGCAAAGTCGATAGAAAGGGCCGCAAGGTTAGAAAAGCAAAGAGAAAAGGGAACAAGGGAAAATAGGACTGGGGACAGAATTTGGGTGCCTGTAATGGGATCTCTCTTCCCACATTGAACTTGTCAGTCAATAGCTAACAGCACGGGCTGACAATCTGGCTCAATGATTTGTCGGGTTGCAGTCAGTCAGCCGAAAATATTCCAAATCACTCTCATCATTTTTTATTTTTTTTATTATTTTTATTATTTTTACACTACTGGACGTCTCCCCCTGCGCACATGGCTTCTTATGCACCCATCCGCCCTGGTGGTTCTCTCATACTTGCTTGGCAAACAAAGAACAGAAAGGTATTGATTGTTGGCGGTGGTCAAGTAGCTGCTGGTCGCATTGTATCTGTCAAAGAAGCCGACGCCCAGGTGACTCTAATCTGCCCCGAAGATGGTTTGTGCGATGAAGTAAAGCATCGTATACACGTCGATAAAGTTGTGGATTGGGTTGATCGCTGTTTTCAAGACTCAGATCTGGATGAAAACTACGACATGGTACTGACTGCCATTGACGATCACGAAGAATCGTTACGGATTGGCCAACTCTGTCGAGCGCGGCGTATCCCGGTGAACGTTGCGGACGTTCCGAGCATGTGTGATTTTTATTTCATGAGTCAGCACAGAGATGGTCCTCTTCAAATTGCCGTCTCTACAAACGGTCAGGGTCCCAAACTAGCCAACATGATCCGACAAAAGATTGCAGCCTCTTTGCCTCCAGGTATTGGTGAAACTGTTCGACGTATGGGAATTTTACGAGGCAAGGTGCGTCAGTGGGACCCCGAGATATCCAACTCAGGCCCCCGTATGCGCTGGGTAACCAAATTGTGCGAAGATTGGGGATGGTCCGGTATGGCACGTTTGAATACCTTAGATGAGAAGGAACAAGATGAGATGTTTAGTACTTTGCAGAAAGCTTACATTGCTGGAGAGGTACCTCCTGTAGATTCAGTTTTACTCCCGCATGATTAGACTGTATGTTGAGTTATTAAGAGCATCACCTTGTTACCATACACATCCTATTACATGTACATACGCAAACGCTTTTGTTATCAATAAATTGAATATATTCTTAATATGCCGGCAACCTTTAAATAAATAAATAATAAAAGCGTGAGGCTTTATCTGCAGTGTAAAATTATCGCCGAGCATGGCATCTGTCCTCCTTTTCCCAACGCAGTGTGCTCAGCCAAGAAAGAGTGCGTGAAACACTGGGCCTATAACATACCGGCCCATCGATTAACCGGATAGCAGCCTTGCTTTGAATACAGGAGCTTCAATTGTAATTATTCTAAGAATACTGGGAAAGTGAGCATAGGTTTTGGAATAGACCATAGAAACCATTTTCTGTATTCTTTTTGTTCTGCTGGATAATCTTTTTTTGGTCTTTCCTTTACCCCAGCTTGGGGAAATGAAACAAAGTTCATAGAAATTTCAGTATCGACTTTTTCCAGTCAGACCAACTCAGTGAGTAGAAAATTGGAGTAACAGTTTTACAGCTTTTTATGACCATATCATGCTTTGATGGGCACCATCAAGGCTCTTCGCCGTTTTTTAAGCTGAAGATTCTGTTATCGTCTTGCATTTAATAATGTGCTGTGAGAGCTTTTTATCTACGGTTTGCAGATGTTACTGCTTCACTCGGCTTCAGTATTTACCATCATCCTCGCTTTACCAAAATTTTCCCCACTTTTTTCAAATCTAAAGTAGAGCATGTTGAATTTCATGACTTCCTTCATTCGCTTATGCCAGTATAACAAAATGTTACTCATATAATAATCACTATTCTCATAGCCTTACCGAAAGAGCGGACTGTGAAGTTTTTACCTTGTTGGACTGCCTTGGAATTTGGGTGGTGACTGATTTTCACTATTGCTCAACAACCCAGCAACACTTGTCCAAACCATCGCCATGACAACCAATGCAAAGACTACAGGAACAATTTACTTAGTGGGAGGTGGACCAGGCGATCCTGAATTGATCACGGTCAAAGCTCAGCGATTGTTACAAACAGCTGATCTCGTCGTAAGCGATCGTCTCATTCCTCAACAAGTGCTCGATCTTGTCAACAGTGAGCTCCGAATTGCTCGCAAAACTGCAGGAAAATCCGATTCGGCTCAAGACGAATTACTAGAATGGTGTCTTGAAGGGCTGAAGAAGGGTCAACAAGTTGTTCGATTGAAAATCGGTGATCCATTGTTATTCGGTAGAGGCGGAGAGGAAGTTCTTTGGTTTCGCGATCATGGATATGAGCCAGTGCTTGTTCCAGGTATATCGAGCGCGTTCTCGGCTCCCATGGTTGCCAATATACCGGTGACACATCGAGGAACTGCAGATCAAGTCATCATCACCACTGGTCGAGGCACGAAAGGATCTATGCCTGACCTTCCCGAGTACCACCCTATGCGCACTCTAGTAGTCCTCATGGCAGTCGGCCGTGCCACCGATCTGCAACAGATTCTACTTTCAAACAAAGGATATCCAGCCAATACACCCATATCATGGATCGAAAATGCGAACTGTCCGGAGGAACGCACTATATTTAGCACGGTAGAACAAATGGCTAATGTTGTCGATGAACAAAATATTGTAGCACCGGCTGTGCTTGTTGTTGGTCAAAGCATTAATGTGCTGAACACTCTCTAGATCTCATAGCAAGCATTCAATTTGTAAATTTTAGACAGAATATTTTTGTTATTAAATGTCGCTCTTGTGAGAGGCGCCTTTGGGCAAGAACAACCATACGTGGTCGCGAGTACTTTTAATATATTTGATTTGACCGTCGTAATATTTACACTGTAAGATAGATTTTTTTTTTTTATTTTTTTTTTACATACCCAATACTTCCACGCAGCTTCTCCTAAAAAATATGATGAAAAAATAATTACATCTAAACGTGCTATAAAATGCATCTTTTTCCATGCTTGTTGTCATGTCATATAATGATCAAAGTGGGTCGAGACCGGTCAATTCGGCGGTTCATCACTTTATGAGACTCGGAAATACCGTCTATTTTCAATGCGATCGATCGTTAGCTGGGAGTGCTAAATCAGGATGAAACCGCTTGTTAACAACAGCAAGTATATAAATGTATGAAACGGCAAAAGTACCGTCTGTCATCTTTCAATATGCGTAGTCTCTCTCTCGTTTGCCTGTTCGCTTTGAGCGCTTCAGTCACTGCCTATGACAACATCATTGCTTTTGCTGACAGTTTCACTGACAACGGCAATGACTACAAGTACTCCAAGTTTCCTCCCTCCCCACCATACTGGAGAGGACGTTTCTCCAATGGACCTACCTGGCTGGAGGAGGTAGCTAAACAGATGCCCAACACGACCGTCGTCAATCGCGGTTTCGGTGGAGCCACCACAGACGACGCATACGTTCATGCTACGTTCAACAACTTTGAGGTGCCTGGTTTGTTACAGCAGATCGCCAACTACCCTGTTCCCGGCAATGCAAACTCTTTGTTCATTATCTACATTGGCTATAATGACCTCAACTCCATCATTAATCCCGACCAATACATTGTCACCACTCCTTTGACCAAGGACATTGTTTCTGATAATGTCATCAAGGGTATCAAGAACATTGAAGAGAAGTATCATGGCAAGCAGTTTCTTGTCATGACCTGTCCTCCTTTCGACAAGTGGCCGGTAGTGAAGGATGCTGACAAGGCTAAGGCGAATGAACTGATCACCTCTTACAACCAATTGCTCAAGTCTAAGCTCGACAAATTGACTAACGTTGACATCAAGATGGCTGACACTCACACTTGGTTCGAGCAAGCCCTTGCCAACCCGGGGCAGTTTGGACTTCGCACTGATAATGGTCCCTGCGTCCCTGGAATTGGTAACACTGATGAGTGCTCTGATCCCGATACTCATTTCTTCTGGGACTCTTATCATCCTAATGCCAAGGTGCACAAGGCAGAAGGTGAATGGGCTACCAAGCTCATTGAAGAGTTGTATCCTAGCAAGAACCACACCACATAGTGAATGGGTTTGTGTGAAATAGCATGGAATAACTAACATTCTGCTGAGCATGGCATAGAAGGCGGTAGAATATTATGGTTTATTCGATTAACCGAATAAAGTTAAGAAAAAAAGGGTCAATAGTAAAATGACGTTGAGGGAACACGTTGCGAGAATGGCCATGTGGGATTTTTTTGTTTAGGGTTCGAACCAAAACAGATAGCCGGTCCGCCTTTCAAAAACCGGCGATTTTTTACTTCTGTTGCTTTACAGAAAACAATGCGTATCTATTGACATTAGGCTGCAGTCATACTAATGCAGGTATATGTAGTCTATGAGTGATGGGTTCAAACCAAAGTATATAAACAAATTTTGTATGGTTTCTTGACCATGGATTTGTAGCCATGGAGCAAAGATGTTCAGCCATTGCCAATACCAAAATAGGGCTATGAAACTACCGAGAATCCCTCCGACGGTGACTTGAGCAGGGGAGTGATTCCCAAGATGTACACGTGAGAGATACACCGAGCAACAAAACCCATTCACGACAAGAATGGCTACAAGGGTCAAAAGCGGATGTTGTGATCCATATAGCAACAGCGCTTGTAAGTAAACACCAAAAAAGGCTGATACCAGCGAATGAGAGGATGGCATGCCATATCCTTTGGCCTGTGGCAACACCGACTTAGATAACGGGGCTGGCCGAGGCTGTCGAATTATAATTTTCAGGGTTTTGGCCACGATGGCAGCTATGCATCCGCCAAAAGCAATATAGCAAACGTGAACTGAGCGAAAATAGATTATGGCCACAGCGGTCATGGTGGCAATCACCACGCGCACCTAATTCCCAACGGTGAGTGCATAGACATGGTGTCTAATTAGGTGGATCTTTTGCTTACCTGAGCCAGCGCGCGCATCACGTCCTTTCGCATTCCTAAGCCGGGGGGTTGGGATAAGCGGAATTCTGCGGGGTGGTGTTGACTGGAAGGGAAAAAACAAGGGTCCTCAGGAAAAATTAGCCGGTCACATAGATAATGAAGTGACCACAGGATTTTGTTGTACAGACATCGCCCGTTAAGATCAAATGGCTTGAGGTCTGCAACGTAGACAGTACGCTTGGAAATTGTCCGAGCGAGCCAAATGGAAAGAGGGTCTGTGAGGTGGGGGCCATGCGTTACACCCACGTGGCGGAACTAAAGCTGGTGTGAACAAAGCAGATAAGTCTGTGCCACGTGGGGCTTTTTTTTTAAAGGACGTCGATGTTTGCGCGGGCAAAGCAAGGTAAAAAAGCATAGATTCTTGTTGTACACGCTTTGGGGGGGGGAGCAAGCTATCCAAGTGCCAATTTTTTTTTTTTTTTTTTTACCGACTGAAACCTTGGCAAAGGCGTAAGAGTTGGTTTTAAGCGAGGACCAATAATTTCAAAAATGTTAGCTGCGAATCCAAAATTTTCCTCTTCTCTCTTCTTTTCTTCTTCCATCGAAGCAAAACTAACCATCCTCTGGAAATTGGAAGATTCATTACTGTCACAAAAAATTTGACTCGCCGCTTATTTTTTCCTTCACCCACATATTCCATTTTTTTCCACCTGCGCTCGGCTCCCCCAGCTTTCGCATTCCTTCTTTCCACCAGTTATCATTCATGGACATTACCATATAGTCATGGACTCTAGTCAATGTTCATTAATTTTGGTCACTGCCGAAGCACCCACTAAGGAGGATTTATCATTGCGATTACTACAAGCAACATTTGCTCAAGGTGAATAAATCCCTCCATGGCCGAATGCATAATCTTACAATTTCTGGTCGCTGACTTTTCTTGTTTTCTTCAGTATCCACATGCCATACCTTGGAACAAGCTCTTAACAGCCTCCGAGATAACCAATCGACCCACCCAACCATAGTATTGCTCGATCTGGATCATCAGTCTTCGTTAGCTCCACTTCAACAGCTCGTTCAACTTGTACAGAAGGAGGCGCTCGACGTTGTCCCCGTCGGTAAGTCTGCAGGAAGGAAAATTTCAAATACACCGCCCGCCCTGCCTGCTGACGATATTTTTTTTTTCTTTTTTCTACAGTGTACTGCTCAAATGAATCACCCCAGTATATGCTTCAGTGCCTCGATGTGGGGGCGGCAGATTACTTGATAAAACCACTTTGTCAGGATGTTATAAAAACGTTATTTTTGGTAAGTTTGTTGGAGAAAGATCTTCCAGCTGTTCTCAGCATCTAACCCCATATATCCTGCGTTAGAATATCCACCGCTACCACACCAGTAAAGTGTCGACCTGTACCATTCATCCCTTTACCAAGTTGAATAGTGAAAACATGTCGCCTTCACTGCAAGATCGTTTGAAGTCCACGTTTGTGAAAGATACTACATGGTAAACTTTATATCCTATGACCCTATCCAATTTTTTTCTCCCGACAATTTGTGCTCAACTGGGTGTTTGCATCTAGGCTATCGGAGATGATGATTCAGCATTATACCCCAGCTCAAAGTTTTAGGGATCCTAGTCTGTTAACGATGTCAAGGTAAGCCCCCCCCCCTTATTCGGTCGGCTGCTACATTCTCTCGGTTCTCATTCTTTTGGTTTAGCCATTCTACCCAACTATCGAGTGACCTTGAAGCTAGTTTAAAGCGACGACTATGTAGCTGGGACTTTCTGTCACTGGACATGAATGATCAAGAATTGATACACTGTGTCTACCTCATCTTTGACCAAGTCTTGTCATTGCCTGAGTTGCAGCACTTGAACCTAACCAAAGGCAAGTTTATCCCGCGGTTGAACACGCGACGCTCCCTGATTTGGGAAAGAGGACGCCTAGTCTTGTGATTTTGTGTGCTACCGTATCCACGCGGCCCCCCCGCTCGCTTCTGGATCTAATAGTTTTCCCTTTACAGATCAATTGTACGACTTCATTCAAGATATTTACAACTCGTATCACAAATCAAACCCTTATCATAACTTCAAACATGCTGTCGATGTCCTTCAGTCTTCTTATTATTTTCTATGCAAACTGGGTGCGCTCGACCCTATGGCCTCCAACTTTGTTCGACCCGCTCGACGACGCATGGCAACGTGGCATATCGATCAATTATTGCGCCCAAAAGATATATTTGCTTTGTTGATTGCGAGTATTGGGCACGATGTTGGCCATCCTGGTGTAAATAACATGTTTATGGCAAGTATTTGGAAACACCTTACTCCATCGCTACACCCCATGATTAACACCTTCCCATTTCCAGATCAACACAAGCAACCCGTTGGCTATACTGTACAATGACCGTTCTGTATTGGAAAGCTTTCATTCCATGGCTTTGTTCCAAATCATAACCAAACACAAGTTTGTCGATACCACACAAGGTCCTGAATACATGCAGTTCCGTAAAACCGTTGTGCACTCCATCTTGGCCACGGATATGGGACTACACGGCGAATACGTTGCTAAAATCAATGATCAGCTGAAGCGACTTCGAACGAAAGGCTTGGATTTGACGGATGAAGCAGCGTGTGATCAAGAGCGACTCATTATTTGTGGTGCTTTGATCAAGTGCGCTGATATCAGCAATTGTGTAAGTAGACTGACGGTTCGGAGAAGAAGAAGAAAAAAGAAAAAAAAAAAACTAAACCATGGTTTGCTAGACTCGACCTTTCATGGAAGCCAAAAGTTGGGCAGAAGCACTCGTCGACGAGTTTTCAAATCAAGGTGACCTCGAAAGAGAACTTGGATTGCCCGTTCTCCCTGTAAATGATCGAGGCAAGGTGGCTCTGGAAGATTTCCAACTGGGCTTTATCCGACATGTGGCTATCAACCTTTTCCAGTCGGTGGCCAATGTCATTCCTGAGATGACCTATTGTGTTGACTATATGCAGCAAAATGCCAAAATATGGGAGTCTCGAAAATACGAAGGTCATGATTCTGGAGTGGGTGATTCACAGTCGGAAAAAGATGACGTTGATCGATTATCGCATGTTCCTGCACTTGAAGAACCTGTTGAAGGTACGTTTTACACACTGTCCGGATTCTATGGGAGAGGGTTTTTCTAATTGTTCCTCCAATAGATAACGACTCCGATGATCGAAACTCTTGTCGAAGATCGTCCATTCACAGACCCAGTTCGGCCCACTTGATGTATCCTGACGCATCCAATGCCAACTCTCGACTGATGGTCACGTCGCCAAAGTTATATCCGGAATATAAACACCCAAACGACCATGACCATCCTTACATCCAGCAGTCAGACCCTGTTCGAGGCTACACTATTGTCGACAGTCCAACGTTTACCGATGAAGACAAAGCGAGTCTACAAGACAGATCTATTCACAAATCCTCCTTTTCAAGATGGCGGCAACGTCGCAATTTGGATACCTGTCAATGTTGCATCCAGTAACCCCCACCAAAAATCTCAAAAGAAAAAAAATCAGAAAAACAAAAAGGAAGCGTCATTGGTTGGCACTTCTTGTTCTATTTTCTTGTACAAAGCATTCATTTTCTTCCCGTCATTTTTTTTTCTTTTCCTTTTATAATTTTTTTTCTTGTATGCATCCCATGTCCTTGGTTTGCCATACTCTGTAGATCACATAGATTGTATACTTTGTCTGTTTCTATAAAATAAACATGCTTCTCACATCACAGCTCCACAACGAAACATGCTTTTGTATTGTTTTTTATTTTTATTATGCCACGATCTAAAATTTACGAAACATTCTATGGCGTAGACTTGCTTTGCCTCTTTTTTTTTTTCCTCTTATTAGCAGAACAAAGAGATCTGCTTAGTGAGAACCATGGATATCAAACCTGAAAATAGGGACAACATCATAAGTCGAAGGAAATGGAGGAACCAACCATACAGGTACAGCACTTACTTGGAGACAATCTTTTCAATTTGGTCAACGGAGGTACCGTTGGAAATGACATCCCGAGCCTCTTGAACTTTACCAAACACATTGAACAACAAAACACCGACAACCTTCTTGTTCTTGGTGTAGAACACAAGGCCCTTACCGAATTTCTCGTCGCTGAAAACAGTGCCTTCAGCAGGGTTGCCAGGCTGCTTGTTGGAGGGGGCGGCAGTCTCGGAAGATGGCTTGATGTCCTGCACGTCCACTCCACGAAGGTTCTCAGGCTGAGAGACAGCAGCAGCAGGGGTATCGGCCTCACTTGCCTTGGCCCACACGCTCACAGTGGAAAGCTGGGAATCGACAAGACCCACAGCTTCATAACCAATCTTGGGGCCCAAGTCAGACCAGAACATGGATTGATGCTTGTAGGGCTTGTTCTTGCCCGCCATGTTCTCACCAGCATGTCTACCACTGAGAACAGCACTGAAGGTTTTTACATTAGCCCACAGTATCTACATTAATGGAAGCCTGGGGTGGTTACTTACTGGTCATGGTGCTCAATACGACGGCGACCAAGTTGGATATCATGGAAAGAGATCATGTCACCAGCAGCAAAGACATCACGTCGGCTCTCCAATTCAGCATTGACAACAACACCAGCGCGTTGTTCATCGATTTCCAAACCGGCAGCACGGGCGAGTTCAACACGTGGTTCAATACCAACAGCAACCACAATATGGTCAGCTTCAAGAGCCTCGTCGTTATCGAACAATACCTTGACCTTGTCACCTTCAGCATTTGCAATGCTCTTGATGGAATGCTTTGGCTTGACATCCACACCCTCATCAATGACACGGCCAGTGGTCCACTTGGTAAGGTAGGTGGGGAACACATTTCCCATGTTACCCTCTGGTACGTCGTGTTCGATGGCTGGTTAGTAAAGGGCTTCAAGAATTTGGTACACTAGCCATTTGACTTACCTTCAGGGAAGACTTGAGTGATCTTGAGTCCCTCCGTCTTGGCTGTAAAGAAGGTCCTTAATAAACGCATTGACATGTCTTTTCACCTGTTCAACTTGCTTCATTACCTCGGTGAGCAAGGGCAACAGCGAGCTCGGATCCAAGGAATCCACCACCGACAACAACAATATGTGCGTTCTTCTTGGCGATGCTGTCGAGCTTTCGGAGGTCATCAACAGTTCGGAAAGTAGTGACGTTCTTCACGTCGGATTGATTGGGCAAGTGCTTAGGTGAACCTCCAGTGGCCAACAAAACCTAAATGTCGCAATAGGTAATGTCAATTGTTAGCGATAATCCTCAGGAAAACACCCTTAGTCATGAACCAGCCATTACCTTGTTATATTCAATGACACTTCCGTCATCCAATTCAACCGTGTGAGCCTCAACATCAAGCTTGTTAACAGTCTTTTGCAACAAGAGCTTAATCTTGGTGGACTCCTTGTTCAAGTCAGCGACGTCAGTGATGATTTCGTATTGAGAGATGTCTTGGTACAGGGCACTGTATGACGCAAAAATTTTCATGAAGAGAGTTGTCAGTATAATATGTAGTGATATCATCTTCAACGCAGTGCTTAATTACTTACTTGCGCTCATTGCCTTGCCACTGCCAGGGTCGGGTTGTTCGCCATTGTTTAGTAATGTTGACGGGGCCGTTTATATGAGCTTATAATGTACTTAC
Source organism: Umbelopsis ramanniana AG (assembly GCF_025399195.1). Classification (NCBI taxonomy): domain Eukaryota; kingdom Fungi; phylum Mucoromycota; class Umbelopsidomycetes; order Umbelopsidales; family Umbelopsidaceae; genus Umbelopsis; species Umbelopsis ramanniana. The sequence goes on from NW_026252110.1 coordinate 164,288, forward strand.
GTCTTTGAACTTGAGTGTCTGGCTAGCATTGGCATCCTCGGAAAACCACAATTCCTTGCTCAAAGGGGGTCTTATTATATCGAGAGAAGGGTTTGCAATAGACACGTCGACGGAGATAGACAATTAGTCAGACAGAGTATGTAAGCGGTAAAAGATACATTACACGATGATAATCTCACCTCATATAAGGAGGAACAGATTCGTTACCGATAATGATGACATTAGCGTTGGGTTCCTGCTCCTTGATGGCCTGCGCGGCCGAGAACGAAGCAGTACCGCTACCGACCAAGACATAGGGTTTGGCAGGGGCCTTGACAGCAGCAACGGCGCTTTCAATGCTATGAACGACCTGAGGAACATGCTCAGTGGCGTGCTTCTTCTTGGCTTCGGGAGGCGATGTAAGGTAAAACAACAAGGGTCCAAAGACAATGAGCGATCCCACAAACCAGTTGGTGTTGCTGGTGGGATTGTGAGCAGGGTGAGTGCTGTAGAAGCGAGTGACAGCCTGGGTTGCCTTAGTAGGGCGAGCAAGTCGGAGTCCCTGAGGATAGACGTTGGCTCGTACTGAACGAAGGGCGGCGGTTCGCAACATGGACATTTTGGCAGAAGTGAATGTGAAGGCTGGATGGCTTGAGCGCCGAAAATTGTCAATAATGATGAAGGCTGGTTTTTATGGTACACGTAACAATTGAAATTCCAGGGCCGAAAAAAAAAATGATGGCTAAAATTTCTCTTTTTCTGTTACTGTTGCAAGCTCAAAGATGATACCTTGAATAATAATGATAAATAATAAAAAAAGAAAAAAAAATTCAATTAACTTTAGATAAATGCCTAAGTCTTCTGTATGATTAAACATAGACTTGAACGCGAGAGTTTGCAGTAAAATTGCTGTAAGCATAAATGTCTTTTGAGAACAATTGCAATACAACTGCTGCTATGATCTTATAAAATACATAATGAAATCGGTGCGATTCTTCTGCACTTGGACAATGCATATTCAATAGATGAGCAATCTACAGTTGACTCTTCCCTCTTATTTATGTGTGATTTTCCAATGCCTGTCAGTCGATGAAATAGCCGGACTTCGACTGTTTAATGCGAGTGGTGCGATTGGTCTAGGGCATCTGTGGACATAATGCTCCTATCTGATACTTCCAAGGCTAAGCCATTATTTGAAGACCGTGGCAAAATCAATCCCATGCGAGTGCTAAGACTTAGAGCATACAAGGCATTATAAAGAAAAGTGAATTTATGTGGTTCCCCCCTTCAACATGAATTATAGACTGTGTGAATTGTCATCCTTTTCTTAGCCATGGTCATAAAATTAAGAACCTTCGTTGCATCTTTCATTTGCATGTCCATCGGCTTGCCTTCTTTCATGTAGGTATCCATATGTGGCATTGGCAACCTCGAAAACCCTAAAATGACAAGCTTTACAATATATTATTTCTCTGTTTCATTATCAAATAGGTCTTCTAGATTTCCATGATGTATGTTCTCTTTGAAGTGCTTACCCAGCAATCACTAAAAATTTTACTAGTAACTGTTAATTTTACGTTTCTTAATCGACTAGCGAAAGGTTCAGCAATTGAGCTGACATGATGTAAAAACCAAGGCAGAATCAAGGGGGTTTGACTGAAAAGACATTAGAGATAGCGACGATCTTTGCCATCAAACTATCACGATTAGCTGTTGAAAAACCTGTTTTCACACAAACATGCATTGCACAGGACGAGCCCCTGTTTGCCATAACCCGTGCCATGCAGGCATGAAGCAGCGAGCCACTTCGTCCTTATCGCGTCTGCCACTACTTCCTTGTGCCCAAATAGTACGGTACGATTGCGATATATTTATGCTGAAATAAGATAAAGAGGTCATCAAATGACAAACAATGCAGGTTTCTGGAAACATTGTGGGAAATCCGCAAAAGCATCCAGTTAACCAGACAGTTCACTATTCTAATCTAGAAATTTGTACTGCCAAGGGGGCAAATTGAAAACCGATGGTTGGCCACTGAAGCAACGCCTCACAGCGGTGTAACGTCGTCATCTCCCAGGCTATAGAGTATTATGAATATCAAGAGTTGTTTCATTGGTCCTCTCGAGGATATTAACGCACTGCGAAGCTAACAACGCCATGGGAAATAATGACAAAAATCTTATGCTCAAGCTAACAACAAACGCGAACATGGACGTCAACGTTTTAAGTAGGATCCGGTTCAAAAAAGCGTTACTTTATTTACAGAATGTTGAGGTGGCGTTGAAGAAAAATTTACAGTACAGTGATGCCATGTGCCCCAGCTTGCCAAAGTGGGGGATTTCATTCAAACTTTTTTTTTTTTTTTTGATGAAGGTGGGCTTGGATGGGAAGAAGTTTTGGTGCCCATGCGGCAAGCAGAATGTAGTGAAAAATATATATACGAACTTTACAGTAAAAAGGTTTGCATTTTCTGGTTTTCTTCTTTTCAAAGAGGAGGTGGTTTCAGATCCCAAATTGAAAATGGTCGGTAGCAATAGATACCGAGGAATGTTCATCCACTACTTCCCACCACCGTTTAGGAGGTTTTGCAAAATAAAGCATTTTCCAAGGAGTGGTAGATTTTACTTGCTGTGCATCTGGACGAGTGTTAGAGTCGGCATGAATGACATTGACACCACTTTGTAGATAGGTTACAGTGACGAGAACGGATGGAACAGCTATTTGAGTAAGAATTGAAAATTTGGGTAAAAAGGACATACAAAGTGAACAGTAGATTGGAAAACTGGATAGAAGTCGAAGTACGAAGGAGATGGGAAAGAAAAAGAAAGAAGAAAAGGCAAACAGCTGAAAAGATTAGAAATCCCATACTCCTTTATAAAGATTATGACCTCGCCCGCAAAAAGAAAAAAATCCTGCACAGGGAACCCGTGATACTGCCACCAACAAACACAAAGGGTACTTTATATATTTTTATTCCCTTGTTTTATTACATGTCTATACTTTTTTAAACCTGATTTTAAACTGATATCGTCTTAAAGATGTTGAAACCAGTGCCAGCTGTGCTTATCATGCATCCAGGAATTTGCTTGTGCCAGTGAATTTCTTTGATTTCAGATTGACCCTGGTGGACGAACAAGAGCTGTGGTGGAATTTCAACGCCATCTTCAGTAATTTGCTGGCCGCCTTCTTCGGTATCAGGTTCCACAGACAAATCCCATATTGAGATTTGATCATCAGCACCGGCCACACCGATGATGGATTCTTCAGTGGGGTGCCATTCAATAGATGTGATTGGCGCATTGTGCCACTTGAAGGTAGCAACGGGTGATGGTGCCTTGGAGCTATTTTAGGAGGCGTTAAATAAAAAGGTTAACATGAAGATCAGGAGATACAACACCAACCCCCAAAAAGGTTTGATGGGAACATTTTTAAAGGAAGTGTCATTACCTTGTGAAAGTACGCAAATCCCAAACATTAAAGATACCATCATCGCCACCGCTGGCAAGTAGATATGATGCCTTCTTATTCCAAGTAATTACATTGACGTCAGTGCTGCTAGCTTGGATGCTTACAGCATGCTTCTTCTTGTTACGTGTATCCCAAATTTTGACAGTTTGATCGGCAGAGCAGGAAGCAAAAACATTACGTTCTGTAGGTGACCATTGAAGATCTTCCACAGAAGATGTATGCCCTTTAAATGGCATCATATCGGCTTTGTAGCCTGATTGTGTCTGGTTGGTCAGGTATATATTGCTTGCGATGTCTCCAGTCAAGAGTCTGATCCAAAAGAGGGTTAGGAACGGAAACATCAGCCTAATAAATTATCACCACATCTTGAAAGAGATACTGTACCTTCCGGTGTCTAGAACGGACCAATCCATTGCAAAACCTTCATTACCCATATGGCTATCGACAGTGAACAATGGCCGCTGGAATTTGGATGGTTGTGTACCAGGGGTATCCAGGCTGTTTATGTAAGGGGTAACGTCGTAAATGTGGACTTTACCAGTATCAGACCATGTTGCCGCGATGTTCTTTTCATTTTGCTGTGGCATGACTCTGACACGGTTGATACCGCCATTATGGCGAAGGGATCTGCTTTCCAAGATGGCGTCATCGTCGACTCCATCAGCATCCTCATCGTCAGACTCTAGATAAAGAGGTGAGGTTAATGACCATGAATAAAGGCGACAAGCGTAGTGATCTCAGGTGACAGTAATAGCTACGTACCATCATCGTTTTGTGTCTTATGAAGTTGAGACATTTTCATTACGATAAGCTCATTATCTCTGGCGTTGGGTGCTGAGGTACCAGCAACAACATAAGCAGTGGCAGGATACTATCGTGACAAAAAGTGCTTAGTCCGCTATACAAGTTGTCAAAAACTGATACAACATAAAAATAACCTACAGTCTTTCTCTCATCTCCCAAACGATCCTGAAGAACGTCGAAACTTAAGCATGGCCATTCGACGTTGAGTTTGTGCAACATTTCGTATACAGATTGATCAGCTTCGAGGACTTCATCCTTTCCAAGAGCTTTTCCTGGAAGATAGACTTCCAAATCTTTCTCCTCCTTCTCGTCAACCTCCATGTCTGGAACATAAAAAGCCTTTAGCCACCAGATCCAATTTTAAACTGGGTATTGTGTATTTTAACCAGGATCGAGAACTTGATTCACATCAAGCACTATTTCGCTCCATGTGGATACTAAACTTACCATCATTATCTTCGTTGTTCTGGTCGTTGACGATTTCCTCGGCCATGTCTTCTTCAATCTCATCCTCGAAGGCATCTTCAAATTCGCCCATTTCGTCAATTTCAGCACCTGTACGGTGAGAGGTTTCACCAGAGGAAAAGGTTGCTGCCTTGCTGGAATCTCTAAGTTCGTCGTTATCTGCCTGGCGTTTCGACATTGTTGAACAGTAGGTGTTTGAGAACTAGTCGATTTTTTTGTCAAAAAAAAAAAAAAAAAAGTAGTGTGTCAGTAAGTCCGAAAATTTTTAAGCCACTGGCAGTCCGATAGAGCTTGCAGTCAGCAAAGGCGGTGTAGTCACGTGCATGGAGAAACTTCCTCTTTTGTTCTACCAGTAGACATGTTCTTGTAATAGACCATGATATAATGGTAGTATTAGTCATATAAGTCATCCTCTAGTATTATTCCTGTTGTGTAAAAACGTGGAAAATTCAGTATCAACAGAGGGATATTAGTGTTCTTTGCCATTAAATCAAGCCACTTGGCCCTTCAAGACCTAACCGCGACACTCTGACAGCATATTTGCCGAGCACATTTCATTGAACAACGAGAGATATTTAGTATTTGTACTGCTACAATCTTCCTAGCGATTCTTTCATTGATTTTCAAGTGACCATCTTGGTGTCGCTATCTAGCTACTATCCGACTACTCACATTGTATCTCGGCAGACATTAAAAGGTGGCTACTGCACTTAAAATGTTCAGGTAAATTTCAATAAAATGCTGTTCGCAGCACTGGTACGTGGAAAATTGTATGTCTTTATAAGGAGTTTTGGGGAGGGGAATGACGGGGGTGTGAATACAAAGATCTCATTTACAACAAGTAGATGAGATAAGTAGAAGAAACGTAAAAAAAGTAAGTATGACCAGACCAAGTGATAAAATGGAAAATAGGACACAAGGTTGTCAGGTTTGGGGGATAGGGTTAATTGAGATGGCAACTATCAGAAGAGGGTTGTCTTTTACACTGAAAAGATAACAAAGAACGGGAAGAAAAAAAGGAAGAAAAAGCACTTGCGAAGAAGTAAAAGAAGTCGAGTGTATGAATTAAAAAGGGAGACAGAAGAAAAAAGTAGTTGGTAAAACGCATCTATAGGCCATTGGTTGCTCGCTTGACCATCTGTACAATATATCGCGGTTAGTGATTTGAGAAAAGTCTGAACGGACGCACTGAAATACGATTCACTCACTTCTTTTGCCCATCGTGCTACTTCTCTTGTACTGTCGCTGTAGTGTCGGTTGGATCTAGCTTCTCTAATCAGGGCCATAACCCAGTCAGCGGCCAGATACTGCTTAAGCTCACCGCCTTGGAATGCATCAGCAAAGTCACTGTGAAAAAGCATTAGTTAGCGATCAAATTCAGTTGTATCGGATAACAGAATGCTTAACCATACCCAATCAAACCAACTGTGCTGCGAACGAGAGTTTCAGTGGGAGTGTCTTCAGTAGTAACCATGCCCAAGAAACCGAATATTGCTGGCACATGAGGAGCTAAAAGGTGGACTAAAAGATAATAACAATGAGAGATGGTAATTAACATTACAGGAGCTCAGTAGAAGTCTGTCCATTTTCACTGACAACTTACTCTTTTGACCACTGCCTAGACCTTGAACAATTCCAACGTATGCTTCAACACTGCCCTCGTGCAAGCGTACGACGTAGTCCATCAATTCCCAGTTGTCCTTTTCAGCACGCATGCCTCCAACCTGCTGCAAGGCAAGCATGACAAGGTCCAAGAAAGGCTCGAATTCGGCTCCAATAGCCAAAGCAATATCACCAAAGCAAGACAGAATGGCAGGCTTGACATCGCTGTGAAGAACTGGGCTCTGAAGATTGGTGATAAGCAATTGCATAAAGGTTTGGCAGTAAGGAAGGGAGGACTCTCCTAAGGCACGGCAGATATCTCCAATGAGACCGATGGCAATAGCGCAAAGCTAACATATTACAAAAAAGAAAGGTTGAATATCATGACGCTAGCTTGAAATATATCTCTCGCTAATTACGACACCTACCTGATGCTCGTCGGGGTTTTGAAGCGCTGAGTAGAGGTGGGGGGCGAAAGGCTCAACGTATCTGGAGAAATCACTATCGAGAGCAGCAGTCAAAGAGCCAACAGCCAAGAAAACATCCTCAGTAATAGATGATTGCTTGGAAGCAGTGGAGAGCATTTGTAGAAGAACAGTCATGACACGATCAGATACAACTGAAACACCAGCGCTGAGTTTACGAATGCAGCTCTATGGAAAATATAAGTTAATGGATAAAGTTGAGCTTGCACGAGGATGGCGAGAAGATACATACAGTGAGAACGCTAAGAAGGTTGGATTGAAGCTCTGCGTGGGCGTTGCTATCATCCACACCAATGATCTGGTTCTGCAGTAATGAAAAAATGGTTAGATGTGATCGCAAACCAGTTTGGCGCTCTCTTCATAAATTCTAACCTGTACAGCAATGGTGGATTCGAGGCGATCAAGTGTTGCTACAATGACTTGTTGCACAGTGGTGAGACAATCCTAAAATGGAAAGATATTAAGTACACTTATCTAGCTAATTGCATCACACAGTAATTCACATGAGCACTTACCATGGCAGCATTTCCAACTAACGTTGATAGAGCTTCGTAAGCAGATGTTCTACAGTTTGCTTCATTGTTTTGTCTATCAGTGAATTGTAGCAAAGCAAGGACGATGGCTTCAAAGTACATGGAAAGTGGGCACGTTGGCATGTTCAAATCGTCGCCTCCACCAATGTGCTCCGCCAAATTCATCAGTGACTGCATGGAACAAATGGTAAATACCAGAAGAACATCCGATCCAAAAATATAGCGTGAAAAGAACTTACCCAACAACAATTGGCAACAATACGTGGGCTATCTTGTAAGCCAAGAACAAGGGCGGTAATGAGATCTTGCAGATGAACTTCAGGTTTAATGCATTGTGGGAGATAATCGGAAACACGTCCCAAAGTCCATGCGACGGTATCTTTAACATTGACAACAGGGTCCTTCATCATTTGGATTAGAAGAGGGAGGGCTTGGTCAACAAGTGGTATCAGCAAGTCTGGGGTTGGACCGTCCAAAATGGATCCGAAGGCCATAACAGCCGCTTCACGGTAGCGCCAGTCTTCATTAGAGATGTTTGCTTCCACAAATGGAACAATGGGAGCAACAATGTTGTCTCCAACACACTGAGCAAAGAGGTTCAAACAGGTAGCAGCAGCCATAGACACATTCCATTCATCCTCATCTTCGTCTTCCTCTTGCTTGGTAAGGAGAAATAGAAGTACTGGGAGAATTTGAGGCAATGCAGAGCGAGCAAAGCCGTGACTGATACGATGAGGTTGCTCTCCGGCATCAGCAGCCTAAGGTCAGAGATGAGTAACTTGCAAAATAAAAATTAAAAATGAAATCACACTGTGAGCTTATAACGTACCTCCTCGGCATGCAGCTGAAGCTCAATTTCTTCGTCACACACAGTTGACCAAAACTCAATAGCCTGCAACGCAACGCCATGTTCTTCGTTGTTCATACCCACAACAGTAAGCTATGTTTGAGAACGGTATAAATTAGGATGATAAATCAGGCACACAAAATCACAAGATCGTCAAACTTACAGCAAATAAAGCCTTCTCCATATAGAGCAACATGTTATCATAGTACAATTGCATGATGCGGACAAGGCACTCAAAAGCAGCAACCTGTAGTTGTTCCTCGGTACTTTGTGTAGCCTCGCAGACGACCATCATTATGATGTTTCTCTCAGACTATCGGAAGCATATTAGTACACGATAAAACACAAGGATGTAATTACAACCAAGTCCGCAATTTTACCTCGGATTCAAAGTTTTCTCTGATGAATTCCAATGAATTGTATAAAGCTCTGACGGCAGCAAGTCGAACTTCCTGGTTTTCTTCTTCCTTACGAGCACCTTGAACGACGGCGGTCAAGATATCATTTGCTTGACCTTTGAGCACCTCGGGATTAGTCGTTTCACAGACAAAACCAATAGAAACAAGCGAAGCTTGTCTTAAGAGAGGATTGTCAGAGGATGTTACATTGTCGAGCAAGCTTTGGATGAGTTGAGGCCATTGGTTGACTGGCAATTCGATATCTGCGATAGCTGCAACAACCTATAAATTATAATCTTTCAGTTTCACTACCTTAGGTTCAATTGAATAAAAAGTTTATGCATACTTGTGCGGAAGTGTGAGCTGCGCGAGAATTCGAACTTCCAAGAGTGTTGACAGACTATAAGATGGTGAAGGTTAGGGGGGCGGACGCATAACGGGTAGTTACTTTGTTGTAATGCAATTTACCCATTGCTTGATTTGTGCTCTCGTATTTTCGTCAACACTCAGCCATCTATTGATGTAATCCTCTTTACGGCTGGCTTCCTATTGAAGTATCACATGAGACGATGATTTGGTCAGGTATCAGGGACGCATGATTCGCATGCTAAAACGTATCACATACCTTTGCAGTCAAAGAGTTTTTCACTGCCAAACCAGCAGCGGTACGAATGTTAGGATCGGCTCCCTCATTTGCAAGTTCCTGCGACAGCATTAACACATAGGCAGACTACATTACGGAATGCAAAAGTGACGAAACAGTAACAATGAAGAATGGTTAGAATTATGGTAGGATCGACAGCATTGACACAAGTTCCAAGTGACGTACATAGTTTTCCTGAGCAGCCAACTCGAGCTGCTGAGTGGCATCCTCTCGAATAGCCTGATCTGTGTTGCAGGTAAATCAAAGATGGGATTAGATCGTGAAGATAAAGGCATAATGACGTTAGATGGAGCAACAATGGGTATACGTGTTGCTCAGGGATCACTGAGTAATACATACCAGGCGATAAGGTATTGGAGAGTAAGGTAGCAACGTTCATGTCGGATTGTTGTTGTTGACCTGTTCGGGAGCAATGTGTTATTATCAGCGAAATGAGAAGACAAACAAGGGCATCCATCGAGTTTTCGTGCACAATCAGACATAGCAAGGTTACACTGCATTATGCAATGGATACTTTACCCTCTTAGATGCAGTACAATATCAAGATGATTCGTTGACGATTTTGAGCAATTGCCTCTTTTTTTTTTTTTTTTTATGAAATGCGGACGCGCCTTTTGGACAGTTTTTACGCACAGCAAAAAAAATTTACAGTACAGTGCGCTTGTACAGACGGACGTCCAATATCATTTTGCCCGCCCTGCTAAAGCTCATGACAATTGGTAGGCCCATGAAGACAAAACCTTGGCGAACATAACAATTGCACTTCTAACATGTCAACTTTCTACAAGATCTTCAGCAGCTGGAGGAGATCCAGGCTCAGTGTGACCGCATTCAAGATTATTCAGCTTTGAATAGCTTGATTCAGGTCGTTTTCACGAATCCAGATCAGTTATCCAAAAGTTTTCCACAGGTACTTTTAGCTTGTTCTGATTCACCTGTAATACTATTTATCTAACTTTAGTATTGCAGAAGCTTGGTGGATCGATTGATGGCGGTATCCGTGTTGACAAGCAGCAAGTTCGACAAGCGTTCGCCTTACTCTTGCGTCACGTAAGGGTCATCCTTACGCTTATAAGCCCGGCGTTGTTTGAATCTCTACTAACTTACTTGGCATTTGAAAAATAGTGTCCTCCACAAGTTGTAGACGCTCTGAATCGAAGTATTATCCAATTATTGGATCTAATTACTAGAAGTAAGGATACAGTCGACGAGTCATACATCCCAATTTTGGTGATCCTCTTTCAGGTATGAATACTTGCAGCACAAACCATTCAGTTCATCTTTTAGTAACCTTTGTCAACGGAACAAGCATGATTCTTTATTTGAAACGCAGTTTGGCGACATGATATTAGCTAAGCTATTGGAAACGATAGTTGTTTTACCGGCGAGTGTCCAGGACACGCTATGTGAACAGCTGACATGTGCGTGTGGACAGGAAGAGGACTTGAATATGGACGATTCAGCTGTCGTACATGATGGACAAGAAGAATATCCAAGCAATCAAGAAATCCAACAGTTTCAACACCTCTTAGATGGCGTTCAACGTTTCATTTCAATGCGTTTACGCAACAAGCCTACTCCAGATACCACTCCAAATCGAGACCATGCGGTTGTTAGTGCCACAAAATGTTTGGCTGCCTTCTGTAAGTACATGCCATTTTTTAAGCCTACAAAGGCATGAGTAAAGCTAACTACCTGTCTCATTCTAGATCGATTGAACGAAAAGCGCCGGTTTGTGAAATTCGAAGCTTTCTACAATGATACATTGAACGAGCAGCTGGAAATCAAAGAAGACTTTCCTCAATTCAAAGATAGAAAAGGGTAATTATAGCATGGCGCTCCACAAACGGACTTGTGATGTATGTCTAATTGTACCGATGTTGTAGCTTTTCATTTTGCGACTATCCATTCATACTCAATTCAGCTACCAAAGCGGACATTCTGAAAGTGGAAAGCATGTTTCAAATGAGACACGAACTACAAGATGCATTTTTCCGTGCATTATTTCAAGGTAAGAACCAAAGAGACTGAGAATGGACTACAACCTTATTTGAAACTGATCTGGAGCTTGAATTTGTAGGTGTCAATAGTCCATACCTAGTTCTGGAAATCCGCAGGGATCATATTATTCATGATGCACTATACCAGGTACACAGATCACTTCAATTGCCTCATACCAACATACAAGCTAATCTATCTATAACTTGTTTTAGCTTGAAACGAAATCAACACAAGACCTCAAAAAGCAGTTGCGGATACAATTCGTTGGTGAAGAAGGTATAGATGAAGGCGGTGTTCAAAAAGAATTTTTCCAACTTATTGTTCGCGAGCTGTTCGATCCAAAATACGGTTAGTGTTTGAACATGAGAGTTCCTACTATGTCTCATGCATTAGTTAAGTGCCTTTTTATGGCATTGCCTTTAGGAATGTTCATGTTTGATGACGACTCAAGATTGTGCTGGTTCAAACCAGACCCAACGGATGATCATGTCGCGATCAGTGAATACAAACTTGTCGGGATGCTACTTGGCCTGGCTGTCTACAACAGTGTGATATTGGATGTACATTTTCCACTAGCGCTGTACAAAAAGCTCATGGACGTACCGGTGAATTTGCAAGATCTTCGTCAGCTTGACCCTGTAATTATTCTGCCGTAAATTCGATGGTAAGCTTCACTATACTAACCACTATTTGTTTAGGGACTTGGAAGAGGCCTTCAGCAACTGTTGTATTACGAAGGAAGCGTAGAAGGCGCATACGATCGATCTTTCCAAATCGATAAAGATGTGTGGGGATGCATCAACACATTTGATCTGAAGGAAGATGGAGCATCTGTTAAACTGACAAACGACAACAGACAGGGTAGGACACAAATAAGATGGCGCAGTCCAATCGACAGGAGATATACATGCTTACTCATATACTATTGCCACCAGAGTTTGTCCAATTATACACTGATTATGTTCTCAATCAATCTGTGGAGAAACAATTCAGCGCATTTAGAGACGGATTCAACCTGGTTTGCGTTGACAGCGCCATAAAGGTGTGTTGCGTTTTGAAATACCAAGTATCAATTGTTTGCGGAAAACTAAGAATTCCATCAGATTTTTCGACCGGAAGAAGTTGAGCAGTTGATTTGCGGCAGCTCAGATTTAGATTTCGATGCTCTGGAAAAAGCAACTCTCTATGACGGAGGTTGGAACAAGGATACGCCCATTATCAGGTACAGTCATAATAGATGGCATCGCAATGCAAACAATGCACTCACATTGTGATCCAGAGCGTTTTGGGAGATTGTACATGAATTTACAGACGAGGAAAAGAAAAAACTGCTCTTCTTTGCCACAGGATCAGACAGAGTTCCAATAGGAGGACTAAGTAAACTACAGTTTGTAATAGCAAAAAACGGAGGTGACTCAGACAGGTACAAATCTGATGAACTGCGGTTTTGCAGCGCTGAATCAAAAAATTTAACTTTGTTCATGTTACTAGGCTACCAACCTCCCACACGTGCTATAATGTACTTCTATTATGTGAATACAGTAGCAAAGAAAAGCTGCGCGAGCGGTTGCTGACAAGCATTGGTAATGCCGAAGGCTTCGGCATGATCTAGAGTCACTGGATCAACAACAATGTATTTATAATTACTGTGCGCAGCAATGTGAAGTTCAAAAAGGAAATGTGTTAACAGCAGTTACCAGGGATTATCAAGATTTTGGCAACACAGGCCGCCAACCTTGGCTCTCCTTGGCTTGCCTTGGCCAATTTTTTGATTATCTCCCTGCTAAGATTTCAATCACCGCCCAATCTTTCGCATATAAATTCAATGAGTTGACGTACATCATTTCAATATCACACCTCCAAGACATCATCAACATGCCATTATCAGGACTCTTTAATAAGAAGGGACATTCAAAAACTACTACCACAAAGCCACGGTCGAAGGAAAGCTCACCGGCCATCCAACAGCTGTCTCCTGCTCAACAGCAGCAACGAACTGACAATGGATACCAATTGCTTGGAAATCAGAAGCAAAAGAAGACAGAGAAGAAAGCTTTGGGAGTTGTTCTCAATTGCCAAATCTAATCGGTCTATTTTAAAAGCGAAAAGTGCCTTTTAACATGCCCATTCTTGTATCATATGTCTCGTAATAAATCCTCTTTGTGCTTTCCAACATTAAAGCTGGCATGTGTCTGCAGAGTGCCTAATGATAATGTAGTATGTTGCCTCACGAAATTCATAGTCCAGGGGATTTCCATGCAGATAAATGAGAACTCTTAGAGCCAAATAGGTCAAGATCAATACAGCAAGATACAGTTCACACTGGATCAGCTATAGGTGCCACATGTGGCAAGTTTGCGGATCAAGTACCGCTCCATTTGCAGCATAAGGAGCACAACTGCCTCCACATCCGCACAAGGTGTTTTGAAGCAAATGCCATTATGATCTGCGCTACTGGTGCGTACTCTACTAACGAGACACACAACATTATCAACAACATTTTCTACTTCTTCTGCCATTGTTGTTACTAAATCCACATCTGCCTCCACATCAAGTTTTTTTGACGCAAATGCCGTATGCTCCGTCCTGTCAAACGGAGTTTATCTTAAAAACCTATGCATAACAACTTTAACTTAGATGATAACCCCAAAAGTATCATATAGCCTGCAATCAATATGGCCATACGAGAACTTCCAGCAAGGCATACATATGTGAGAATGCTGTAGAAAACTTTGAAGCCACTCATCGTTAAACTGTTCTAGTCTCAATTGTACTGGTCATCAAAGTCTATTTTTCAGGATATTATTGAGGATTACATTGCTCTTTACAACTGGCCAGAAGGTGCTGGGTACAGTTTTGCTTCTGTAAGGACTGTAAATGATCTGAGCACGAGTAATTGCTTAAGCGCACGTAAAGTGTTGATCAGATGGAACGAAGAAGTGCCATTGAAGTAAGATATAAGTTAATTTGGAAACGAGTTGTAAATACAAACGTACAATGAATGAAGGTATTTAGTCAATTTAATAGACAGGAGTAGGACTACTGTACAGAAAGGCAGTTTATATTCGTCGGCTATTACACCATTTGACAGACTATATTAGCTTGAATCTCCCGATGAAATGAAAAGGGACCGTCATGAGTGTGAGAGCTATTCGTTTTGTCGTTTTGTTTTGTATATTCTGCCGGTCACATCGCAATTGAACAAGCCGGGCGAGCCGTACTTTGTTCCCGTGATCATGTGACTTTTTGTTTGGCACCACGGTCTTCTATTGGCTCATCAACAAAATCGGAAATCTTGGTTCCAACAATACAAATTATATAAAGAGCAGCCTTTCTTCCAACAGATATGTATAGATCCCTTTGTATATCATTCACAGCTGTAAAATGTCCAATAAAACATTGACTGCGTTACCCTTGACTGCTGCTGCCTACGCACCATATGGTGATGTCATTCAAGCAAGAACAGATGCAAAAGACATTACAGGTGCCAATCAAGGTACAGCCGAAAAGTACCATTGGACAGCATCAATTGTGAACAACCATCCTAATAACGGCGGCAAGTCCAACATGTGCGTATTTCACTGTAGACCAACCAAGGAGCTTCCTTTCAAATGTAAGATCCTTGAGCGTCACCCATACTCATCCCAAGCCTTTATTCCCATGAACGCTGGAAACACCCGTGGTTACTTGGTTATTGTTGCACTGAATGGAGAGGATGACAAGCCTGACATGAGCACTCTGAAGGCTTTCATTTGTTCCAACGTACAAGGCGTCAATTACGCCGCTGGCATTTGGCATCATCCTATGATTGCCCTAGAAGCTGAAACTGATTTTGCATGCCTGGTTCATGAATCTGGCATCAATCAAGATGACTGCCAAGTTGTCGATGTCGAAGAATGGATCGTTGATGTTCCTGGATATACAGCATAGAGTATTCAACATAATAAATTGTACATTTTTCAAGAACGTCGCTTTTGTTTTAGGCTCAACATTACGTTGGGATAGTGCTCAAAAAGTTATAGATTTGAGTACAGGGTTCCGGCAGAAAATCTCTCAATTTCAATAATGTGGAAGTAAATGAGGGTTCAACAAGTAAAAAGTATCAAGAGGGTGTCCGGGCTCATTCTTTGTCTGTTGCACGTGACTGTTTCCAAGTGGCAACTGATATTCGCTCGGGCCCTGTGCCAGTGAATGGAAAGAACTGTTTTATTTTGTAGTGATGGCTGTTAATGGTGGTAAGTTATTGCAACCTGTAGAATGTACCTGGTGCCATTGTAATACTTATGATGATCAATCTCGTAGCAGCTGCCGAACAAATGACTGATTCGCCCAACACAGAATTTACCCCTGTTGCAGATTCAACACAGGACCCCCAAGTAGAGCACCCTACTGACGTCTCTGCTACCGACGATATCCAAGAGTACGCAACCGACGATGAATTTTATGACTCTCACGAATATTCGACTGAAGAGCTCGAGGTATCTTACAGTGGATTTGTCAGTGTGGGCCAAGCGATGACTTGATTTGAATTGTTGTAACTGACTGATATGTCTCCATTGAAGCGCATGCTTCGAGAAGCCAATGACTTCAAGACGGCTGGAAATGAATATTTCGCTAAAGGACAGTATGATGAGGCCATCGGAAAATATGAAGATGCCCTTTTTGCTTGCCCAGAACGAAATACCGAAGAGAGAGCTGTCTTCTTTTCAAACATAGCTGCATGTCAAATGAAACAGGTGAATACACATTACGCTTGCTTTTGCAGTGTTCGAATTCTAAACTCTATCTATTAGAACAAGTATACCGAGGCCAAAGACACATGCTCCAAAGCTATTGAGCTGTCACCAGCGTACAGCAAAGCAATATTTCGAAGAGCGCAAGCTGGAGAAAAAATTGCATCATATTCTGCACTGACGGAAGCACTGAAAGACTATCAAAGCGTACGGGAATTACCAGATATAACAGATTTCACAAGAAAAGAGTGTTTGAAAGCAGAGCAGAGACTGCCTTCCATGATAAAGGATCAAGGTGAAAAAGAGAAGGAGGAGATGATGGGCAAGCTAAAGGACCTTGGCAATACGCTTCTTGGAAAGTTTGGGTTGTCCACAAATAACTTCCAGATGCAGAAGGACCCATCGAGTGGTAATTACAGTGTAAACTTTGTAAATAAGAACTGATGATTTAATAGCAAGTCATCCTCAATAAAGTATCAAAAGCAAGAAGCTCTTTGTCTTCTATGACTGCCATTTGTCCTAATTGCACTGCATAAAATTTTGACAATTCGGAGCGATTACCACTCCGTTTTTACCCAGTTTAAACAACCTGCCCGCGTCTACATTCTGCAAATTTAAAGCTCGGTAGCTTCCATGCTGGACGATCTTTTGGTCGCTTTGCTCGAGGAATTAGCACTTGAAGGAAGTAAAGGTACGTGGTCCCAACCTCTCGTTCGTGATAATTCCACATTGTCTGAGAATCAAACGAATCGTCCGAACTGGTTGCAGGTGCAAGTCTCTCTCGAGTGTGGTCATTAGTCGGTAGCATCATATCGAAGAAAACGGCAGTGAAATTCTCACGACACCTTGGAAAAGACATTGAACCGACAGTGGACGAATCATATCAACGGTTCTTATGGCCATATATTGTATCTTATCCAGGCATCGAGTTCAGTGCAGTCATCGCCAATGACAATCCAACTCTGCTGAAAATGGAGCCAGAAGAGTACAAAGAATACGATACAGCTTCATCGAGAAAAGATCTGCTTCTTACTGCCAAAGCTCAATTGCGACTAAGGATGCTTCTCGCTCCGTTACCAGTAAGATCCGAAATCGACTAATTTGTACTGTTAGCGGACAGCATACTCATCATTTTGTAGGTTGGATCAACTGTTAAAGATTCATTATACTCTGTGTTAGAGATGATAGGATTTTCTCGCGAAAATGGCATTACACAAGCTGATTTAGGGATTGCACTTGGTCTGGATAGCCGGATGGTATTTAGTATGACGAAGCGGCTTGTGGATTACGATTTGATGTAAGTTTCAGTATTCTAGCAATCAACGTGATACTGCTTTTTCTAACCTACCAAATAGCATAAAAAAGCCAGCTGTTAGCAAAGGCAATTACACAGCACTTTGTCTCCTCAAGCGCTTCGAGGGAAGTAAGTCCGATACCCGATATGAGCCAGTCACGGAACTTGAAAAAGGCACGGAAAATGGACATGTCAAGACATCCAAGAGCGACAGTGAAAGTTTGGATGACAATGTTTCATACCGCAGCGACGTGGTGACTTCAAAAGTTATCCAGCTACTACAAAATAAAAGTGATAGAACTATGACTCTACAAGATCTGACCGATAAACTGGTAAGGCGTATCCAACAAATTTGTGATAATCAGTCGCCTGGGATTTTGCTTATAGCTGATTGTACATTTGTTCAAGGGGTTTTCACATGCAAACGTCAAATCGAAGAGGTGGTTTATGAGATACATTAGTAAACTTTGCGATGAGAAAGTACTTGAGAAAGTGGATTCACCAAATCAGTCAGGGAATACACCTCCTAGGTCAGTTCATTTGCTGAAAGCTGATCATCAAGTTACTGGTAAGGCTGTCTTATATGAATGGAACAGAGGAATGGTGAGAACATTTGTTAAAATATACCATATTTGCTAGGACCTGTGGCCAATCCTAGTATTCTTGTCACCGAGAAAGGTATACCGACTGGTGAAATAGAAGACGTTCCATTACAGTATTGTATATATAAACATATCGAAGCGTCTGGAGTACAAGGCGTTACATCTAATGTGAGTATAAGCATGGATTTCTCCTGTACATCAATGGTAATATTAAACACTGGCACTCTTTAGGACTTACAAAATCTGATGCCGACCGCTCCCGCTCCCATACTATCGACAGCCCTTTCTAGCTTACATAAAGGTTCTGCGCCATTGACAATGAAACATCTTAGCTGCTTTGCGGTTATAGAAAGGCAGGGAAGAGAGCAGCGTCACCGCTTCTATACAGCCGCCAACTGGAAAAAACTCCGAAATGATCAAGCGAATGGAGATAACTTTGATGATGGCGCTGTATCTCAAGATGAGTTAGTTGCTGAAGAGATCAATGAGATGTCTGACACCAAACAAGGGCGTAAAGCCTCACATGCAAAGCGAAAACGTTGGGATGACGAGCAGCCATCAAAATCTACCGACGAACTTTCTGATATTCCCTTGAAACGACCAAAAAAATCCAGAGTGAAGACAGCAGCTTTCGCGAAAACACAGAAAAAGTCACGTAGCATAAAGAAAAATACAGCCGATAATGATGTTCAGATGTTTGATGAAGATGAATTTGGCTACGGAGGTATGTGTTAGAAGGTAAATTGATGTTCTACAGAACATATCACTTAACCCATATTCAGCGATTGAAGACAATGCCATGAATCAATCCAAAGAAGGTTCACTAGCACCAACCGTTTCGCATAACGCAAACGCTTCTCATGAACCCCCACCAGAGAAAAATGACTTTGGCGAGGTGGATAATCAGTTACTTTCAAAGTATAATCAAGTCCAAGAGACGGCAGTGTCATCAGTAAAGGACATCCATCAATATACCACAGCGAAAACGAACGATATCGTTACTAAAACGCCAACAAAGAAGTCTTCACGGCCAAAACCCAGCAAACCATCAGTGCAGAATGTCACACTTGAAAGGCGCATGGACGTTTTACATAATATTCTCAATAGTGACAAAGTGCGAGAAGTTGATTACACATTAGTCGATGATTTCAGTAAAGAAGACGCTATTGGTCAAGATGTACAATATACCGTTGACCGACGAACACTCACCAAAATAGCTCAGGGACTAGAAAAAGAGGGTAAGGCTCGAATCATTAAGGTCTCTATACCGTTGCTGAACGGTATGGTGGTAAACAAGAGCCTTCTCCTTCACGGTTCTGTGAATCCATCCGATGACGTTGTAAGCAAGTTCATAGAAGGAATACGAGAGCAGAATGCCTTAGTAGGTAGGTCTAGGCCTACGGAACCGACAAAACCATCTTTGGAAACCGAAAGAATAGGAGCATCAGACAAAGGAAGTACCCAAGTTACTGGCCAGGAGAGTAATCCCACTAGTTCACAGACCTCAGAAGTGATGGTCTCCTGTGAAAAAAAAGAAAACCAAAACCCGAATGGGCAAACACACTGGCGGATCACGGCAAAATACTATGGATGGATACCGGCAATTATGCTTCGACTGAGAATACTTCACAGGCATATGATGAAAATGGCTATTCAAGAATGGGCTCAGCAAGAGAGTTCTGAAGAAAAGCGACCCTGCAAGATTGCGATTGCAAAAATAATTACCAAAATGCCGTTGAAGACGTTTTTGAATGTGATTGGGGTGCACAAGAGAATTCCCAGGTTGGACTCGTTTTTGCTGACGGAAGGAAGCAATGAAATTGTCATCAACGATTTACCTGATGGGTTACGTAGCCAGCTATTTGAGGGCCACTACAGGTTTCGAAAGTATCTTCGAGTTTCTTTGGAAACTCTGAGCTTATTAAAACTTGTCAATTTCACTGAATGTAAAGGTAAAGGAAGCCGCACACCAGCGGATTGCGAGCTACTTACTGTCGTTCCCTTGTGTGACTACAGGGAAGTGGGACATCCGGTCGTACGCCATATGAAGATGACAACATTGAGTAATCAGACAGAATACTGGAAAGAGCTTCAATTTCTCAATACTGGTACCACACACAACAATTTTCGATCGAAGGCTTCGTCAAGACATCGTGCAGATTCCCAGGACACCCAAAAAAAATCATATGTACCTATGGAGCTATCTAGTATAACCAGTGTGTCAAGCTGGTTCATGAAGTTCGATCTCGATAGCCACACTCGGGAAGTCTTAGAAGGGCATGTGGATCGTGAAAACAAGAAAACCCCCTTGCAGAATCATCGACTTTGTTTGCAAATTGCCAATGAATGCAATATATCCGTGCAAACTGTACGGGATTACTTTAGAAGCATTGAGTCTGCAAACAAGAGGAGTGAGAGGAAACGTAAAGAAAAAGCTGCAAAGGCGCAAGGCACTGATGCTCGCAGTGTCACTGTCAGAAAACTCTTGGATACGGCTGTCCCGCAAAATGAAGCATCTTTCAAACCGCATGTCATCACTACTGGTATACAAGGATGGGCTTTTAATAGAGGAAAAGCTAAGCGATACTCAAAGGCTGTTGAAAAAGTCTTTGAAGGAGAAGGTAGGAAGGACCGTTAAGGAATTGGCTAAATCGCCATTTTTACTTTTTGACCAATGATTATCTTTTGCAGACTCTGTTAATTTGGAAGACTTGACAAAGTATGCGAAATCGTACACATCATGGACGCCACAAGAAGTGGAGCTCTTGATTTACAGCTATTCTATTCTGCGCTATCGAAGCCGGCATGTCAAATTTCTCTGGGGTGCAATGACCCGCGTTCTTCCCAATAGAACATCTGAAATTTGTCGGCATCAAATGACGAAAATATTGAAGCGTGAAGGCCAAAAGGAAGCTATTGACAAATTGGTTGAACTATGGGGTACCATATATGAACGATATGTCAGAAACGGGACTCTTGCAGACGACAACCCATTTGAAATGATCGATTTTGACTTGGCTGGCCAACTAAATATTTTCTTGCAAGAGCTGCAACGTAAAGAAGAGTGAGTATCTAGAGCGTTTGATAATTTTGAAACCATTATTTACAAAAGTGTACGTACTAGTGCCAAGTACACCTTTGATATCCCCTCCAACATAGAAGATATACCAGCGGCATTGGACTCACAAGATCTTACAATGAAAGTCAAGCGTATCAAGACCATTTCCGACTTTGCAGATAAAATCATAAGCATGCATGATCGCCAGAGATTACTTTTAAAAGACCCTCTCAATGTTGCAATAGGTCAGAAAAAGCAATTGGTAAGAACAGGCAAAGATTTGGACCCTGTAAGCATGAAAGCTCGTCAATACATTATGGTAAGAGCCAGTTCCAACGTGACTACCCAAATTATCATATGTCTAATGCAGTAGTCATAGATGATATTGATGACACCTAGCGACCATTACGACCCTGCATTAGCGTATAGAGTGCTCAATAGTTTCCCTACTACTGTTGTTAGTAAAAGTATTCAGGATCTGCACCAAGCTGGATTGATTGTTAAAACAAAGCCATCTACTGGAGTGAGCATACCAGGAAGAGGTTTTGGTGTTTCCGAAAAGTAAGTAGGAAAAACGCACCAACTATATAGATCTGTAATCATATTCTTACCTTTTTCTCCATCAGGTTTCTGCTCATGCTAACGACACACTTGGTTGATTTCGAGAAGATGAAATTGTTTTCAGATGAAGTCAATGTGCCGTCAATTGTGTCACCATTAATTCCAAACGCTGGTATGATGGTACTGTTAGATGCCGTTGCCGACAAGCGGATGGGTCTTATCATTGGAAGTATTTCCAGTGAAAGGGACTATAGCTATTTGGGTAGGAACTCCAGACCTGGAAGTAAGTATAATTTGTCTTATCAGTTGAGAAAACAATTGTTTTTGACATGGTGTATTTATGACTACAATAGAGGGACCATTGCATGTTGATGTCGCTATCAACAGACATACAAAACTACCTCAAGTTCCTCGGATTAAAGATACAGAAGAAGGGGCGATGAAAATACAAGCCCTGCCATTCGCCTTACATAACCAAAGAGTACAAGAATTAGTGGAAGCATACAAAAACCCTTTAATACTGGAGATCTGCCAAATAATTAACAGTGCAAAGGGGCTGGGTATACAGCCTTTTGAACTAAAGGTACGTCCCGTTAGATTCAACATACATTTTGAGAATGGATCTAATAATATGGGCAATGAAATAGAGCAAGCTTTCGGCAAATGGAGTAGCTGCAACGGATGAACAAATTAGGACTGCGCTTCAAATTGTTGTCTCCAAAGCACCTCCGTTAGCTTATATGGGAGGCTACAACATACCTGTTGTGATTTCCACGGCATATTTAGACGACCTCGCTGTAGTACTCGAAGCTAACTCTACTGTAAGCCGAACGGAAGATGACCATCAACTTGCTAAACGGCATAAGACAGAAGATTATGCATCCAACAGTACTCCTGTTAAACCGCGTTTATGGACAGATATACATGGAAACAAAGTCAATCTTGTTTTGAGAGGATGCACTCAAGCTATTTTGAGTACAATTATCCGAAGACCTGGCGTATCAGAGGTAACTAACTTTTCGACAAAATGAAGCAAAAAGTTGATATTTCATATAACTTAACTTTCCGACATGTAGACTGCCATTCATGAAAAGTTTTCGCTCATTCTTGGTTTTGTTGAAGTGAAAGAAGTGCTGGATTATCTTGAAACTAGAAAAGCCGTTCGCTCAATCTCCACGATCATACCTCAGCCTGTCCATTTATTTTCTGCACCCTCTGTATATAAGAAAACAGGTAAAAGCGGTATACTTTTATAAGAATGTGTTCTTCCATTACTGACATGGTGACACTGTTTATCACAACAGATCCAACTCACATTGACAGCCAAATAGTCAAATGCTACTTCCCAAATTATGGATCTTTCTATAAAGTAATTTGAAACAAACCCATATGTACATTCAGCCACAGATTCAGACACATTTTTCAAGAACACCATTGCCTATAATTTAATTGAGATACTGTCAAGATTTGCAATAGTCTTTAATCACCGATATAACTCCCTTGTGAATATATTCTACAAAGTAGAGAGACTTTATGTTTGGAAGTCATGGAATGATGTCCAGACAATTCGTTCTCATTTTACGCCTTTTGGCCTATGTATTTGATGAATATATGGTTGGTAGAACACCATGGAACGGCGACAGAAGACTTTTCCCAAAATGCTGGCAAAACCCCGGAATTGGAAGAGGCTCAGTCAGCTCCCCGATTATCCAGCAAATTTTGCTATTTTTGTACCTTTTGGTTGAGATGCCAAGGCACCTTAATTTTTAGCTGACACCGCTCCAAAGCCCCCAAGCCTTGCCTCTTCTTTGCTCATTCTCATGGACCAGCCATACTCTCCAAGGCGTCAATCCTTTGGCTATCTTAATGCTCCTACGAGATCAAGATCTTTCGATGACGACCCTGAAGAGGATATGTATCCTCCAAGGGAACTGAAATCCACTCGGTCTCAAACAGATCTGTTTGTCTCCATCAACATGCTCGCCACAGCTCTTGCAATGTTATTGCTGACGACGATCCCGGTTGTAGTATCCATCCCAGATATCTCAATTTGGTTTTCAGGAGACGCGCTTTGGAGACTCTTTGACCCGGTCATTACGCTCCCGTTGAACCTGTCAATTATGTTGCAGGCTGAGGTCTTTCAAACCGGAGGAAAGCCTCGTTTTCGTAAGTGGCCAACTCAATTACAATTGCAATTGTTAGAATGTATTTATTTACGAATTGAATGTTCTATCAAAGTTGGCGTTTGGAGTGAACGTACTTTTGCCATGATACTTTGGGCTATCGGTGCTGGAATTTACGTTCAGGTACAGCTTTAATCTGACTTTGCCAGGGTCAAGTGATGGTGTCACATTTGTACTAAGTATTGCTTTATAATCCCAGGGGCACGGCATTCATCTTGCAGCTGCAATGTTCAAGGTAAAGTGATAATCAACTTCTTCCTCTTCATAAGGTTCATCATGCCCTCTTTGACATCTTGACGCTAATTATTCTTGTCTAACACATCATTCGACCTCAGCATCCAATCGAACAATTCAACCTAGACCATCCCGATCTTGTTGCTCAATACCCTGTTCTGACTGAAATGTACCTGAATATGGAAGATTTATGGGAACACAACATTGCACATTATATGTACGCCTTTGGTGGTATGTGCATGAGCTGGGTTCAGCTTTTCATTTACCGTAATCAGGTGCATGGCCCTCTCCGCATAGGAGCAAAGATTACCTGGATTATCGGCACTATTCTCTACGGAGCCCTGCTTGCAGGCGTTGCTATTGAGTTTCCTCATGGTCTATATGTCGGTCTGGTCTACACCGTTGTAATTGGTACAGTGTGTGTATGTATGATGGTGTTCAACAAGAACGACCTGAAGTATGGCGGCATCTTTACAATGGGAAGGAGAATGGTTATTCAATACTACCTAGGAGCATGTGTTATTGGAATAATCGTTGTTATAGCCTGGATTGCCAAGTATGGTTTTGCAAACCGTAAGGCGGCTGGTGTTGCATAATATCATGTCTAGAACGGCTAGCACATAGCACTACTGTATTTTTATTTCAAGATATATATTTACATTTTGATTGAAGGGAAGGAGTAGAGTATCGATGGGCTTGTAAAAAAGTATTGCGTATTTTACATTACAAATAAAGCAAATGCCTCTCTAATTTTCAAATCTCTCTGGCATCACAGGCTCAAAATCAAGCTCCAAAGGCATCTCTAATCTAGGCACCGTGCCGTCTGGCAAGCATCCTAGAGGGCAAGCGCTCCATTTTGACTCGGAGTAAAGCGACCATCCATTTGCGTTGCATTCTGACATGACTACATCTTGCCTATCACTATGGTTCTCCAGCGCCTATATAAAATTGAGAATACAATCATTTAGTCTTACGAGCGTGCATCGATTGTCATATACTGTAATATGTATTACCATTTGTTTGGTCTGCATGACATGATTATTCAAGCGCTCGAGCTCTGCCTCCATATCCGTCTCGTTTAACTCAGGTACTGAGGCAAGTTTTTTCTGAGAAATATAATGTCAACCTCAAGTTTATGAAAGTCGCGTACAGGAACAGCAGCAAATGTCGACAAACATACCTGACTAGTATTCAAAACATTGTCAATATAGCTCATGAACGGTTGGATACTTTCTCCTAACTTTGGATTGGTGTTGCTAATAACAGTGAGCAAGTGTCGAGTGCTAACAATATGGGTTAATACAAGAGAAACATGTCTTAATCACATTAAAGAATAGAGGACTTACTAAAAATTAGGGTTTTTGAGACAATGCTCTAAAATGTCATCAACTACAACGTCTTGTAAAATACTGCTGGACGCATTGTGTTGGGTAATCGCACTTGTTTCGATAAAGTATTTTAGCCAGGCAGCTAAACATAAGTAGCGTGAGAAATAGAACGATTCATTTATCAAAATGAAGGTTTGCCTTACCAATAGTTGCCATATAAGTAGAACTAGAGTGAGCAGGATTCTTATCGGTCTCGTCCACTGCATCAAACTAAAGTAGAATGCAGAAATAAATAACCCTAATCATTACTCTCCGATAACATATTCAGATCCACTTACAAAGGCTGGAAATGGGCCAATTAGATTTTTGTCGATACCAATGTCTATTTAGACAATATGAATGATTAGTATTCACATGCATTGCTTGTAGCAGTAAAATAGGTAGTTTTACTTACCTTCTTCCAATGTTAGCTTAACTAATAAGGCTGCGATGAATTCCTCAGCAAATGCCCCAAAATTAATGTCCAAGTTTCGGAGTAGTGGCGACCACAAATCAATCAGGTCTTCCGACAAAGACATCGCTTTAGTAGTTGGACGTTTTCTGTTTAGGCTTGATTAGCATTAACTCTAACAATTGTGCTTGCCATTGCATGTACACTTACTTTTTACCAGCGGGCACAATGCCACCGATATCGATTAGAACGGGTATCAATCCATCGCGGATAACATCTGTTGAGATGCTTGTAACTATCTTCTTGATAGCCTTACTGCATTCGCGTGATTCGGTGCTTTTTATGGTCCGCATTTCTACACAACGCAATGTTTGTTCAGTACTCGGCTGGACCAGTCCGTCCATCACAATATAATATCTCTTCCTTTACCTTTTAGTTGCTTCTTTCGCGCATCCTTGTAGGCTCCAAGCATATCTCTTATTTTGCCCATACTGCTTTTCGTAAGAGGGGCAGATCCATCTGGTTTTAGAGCAACCATCCAATAAAAATCATGTAGCCACATAAGAGCCTTCGAAAATCTTTGTCAGTAATTGTGAAATATGTTGTATGTCCAATGCCTACTATCTACCTGTCTACACCCGTTTCGTAGCACCTGTAGGCTTGGAAGATATTCGTGGGTTCCAGCATGTCTGAGTTCTACGAACCACAATGGCAGCTGTAGTCGTTCGGCAAGAACACTGACAGACACAGCGAATTGTCCTTTCTGAGCAGGATCGACTATACCATTGACAAAACTGAAGGAATTGAATTAATGTCTATTTAAATCAAACAGCGTGTATAGCACAACCACCAAACTACTTACCGAACAAAAGACATCGTATACATAAGTCGTAGTTCATGTTGACTTATCCTGGCAGGTCCTACAGCAAATTGGTCTCGAAGCTGTACTTCTATGAAGTTGGCTGTCATTTGAATTGCATGCGGTACTTTGCCTCGACTCTTCCATGCTTTGACCTGTACAATTGCGCATCAGGTTTAGTGGGTCAGAGAAAAAAAAATTATTGAAATTGTGAGGCTTACTCTTTGGACTCCAAGATCTCGTCGATATTCAGCTTCTGGCCCATCAAAGTATAACATGTTGTAGACATCTTCAAGCTCTTGGTAGGAAGACCATGGCACAATCCTTGGTATCCTAGGCATTCTATATGAACTATGCACCAAGCAGTGATATAGAAACTGGTCTCTTCAAGAAACTGCCTATCACTGCACAAGCCACTGATCTTGCAAGAAATTGTGACAGTGTTGTGACTTTCCAATACCTCAAGTTCCTGCTCTTGCTGCAAGCAGTTCTTGGTCATGAAGAGAACTGTAGAATCACTTGTAAACGAAAGCGGTAGCTCGAAGCGGATAAAGGTCGTCAAATCAGACAGCCAGAACCATGCTCCAGACTGCTCAGATCCTGATTGCGATGGTTGCGACGTCGGAGAAATCGAGCTGACATTCACCAACGAGGATGGAACACCGGCTGACAAGCCAACCGCACTCGAACTTTTCCGCATGGCTATGAGCGAGGCAGCTTCTGAAGGATCAAAAGCCAATGAAAATGGGATGGCTAAGAGAATCTTTGATATGGCTTTGGAAGCGTACGACAAGGAAAAAGATCAAGACCAACTCGGATATGCACAATGCCTCATTGAATTCGGTCGCTATTTCGACGTATTGGAGAGCGTCAAAGAAGGCGTAGAGGTTTTGAGAGGGTTGGAGAAATCCAATAGTGTGGAAGGTTCCAAATTAACGAAGACAGAATTATATATTGCAAAAGGCAGAGGTATATTAGTTCAACTCCAAATGGAAAGAGCAAAAAAAATCGAAATTTTCGAAGAAATCAACGGTGAAAACGAGTCGGACGAAGAGGAAGAAATAGACCCATCGTTGTTGAAGAAATTGGAAGTTTCTAAGCAAGAGAGAAAACTTGTGGATGAAGCAGTCGCATGTTTTGATATTGTAAGCAGCCAAACGTCGCATTGCGACAAATAACAGCACAATATATTGACAACTCTCTTAGGTACTTAGTGGAAAGGATCACGATGAAGGACATGAAAAGCAAGCTCTTCTTTGTTGCAACGACTTGAGACAGTACGGAGAACAATTAGATATGCCCTTCCATGTCGACATAGTTAGGATTGTTCTGAAGCCCGCCCTCACATATTTGCAAACCGTCAAAGATCTTGACAGTAATGCATTCGCACTGAAAATATTAGGCTCTTGCCTATTCTATCAGGCACGAGCGGATCCACAAGGAGACGGTGTACAGGTATGAAGCTACTCTTAATCAAATACCATATAAGAACATCTCTTTGTAATACTAACACGAACAATTGCTGTTACAGGCCCAAATAGAGACTGCGTTGGAAAAACTTAACAAAGCCAAGTCAGCAAACTCTGAAGATCAAGATTTAGAAGTTGTTGAACTTGTAAGTTGGTGTGGCGTCAATGAGCTTCGCAACATCATCACACTAATCAGCACCCTTATAGATTGGCCACTGTAAGATGCTACTCTCAACACTGCTCACCGAGGAAGATGATATATTAGAGCAATATCAAGAAGCGATCGATTGCTTCAAATTAGTTTTAGAACAATCTGATGGTATGTATACCCGTAGTGTCTTTAACGCTATATATGTTATATTGCATGTTTACCAATATCATTCTAGAACCCAATCACAAGTTGGCTGAGATGGTTCAACTCTTAGATGGTGAAGACGACGATGAAATCGAAGAGGACGAGGACGAACAGGATGAAGACGATGAAGATAACAGTAGTTAGAAAATATAGCTTTATACAGAGCATAAATTACATAGAGCTGTTATAAAGATGCTTCCTTGTGTAATGACCATTGCTGCTTAGTCATACGTGCAAAGAGGTCTTGTTGGTCAACTTCGAGAGTACTGGCCTTCCCTTCCTTCAAAAGTTTCTTAAGATGAAGCTCTACACTGTGAGCGGCAGGGGCATGAAGAGATTCTGGGTAGCCTTTGTACAGCACTTCCACAATATCCATGGGAGCAGCCGACTGTCGGCTTTGTAACACTTGTACGATTTGTGCCTCTCGATCCTGTCGATGCTTAATGTACTCGAGTATTTTAGCCTTTCCTTCTTCTACGACGGGACCATGGCCAGGGTATAGTCTTTTAGGGTTGAATTCGACCAAACGCTGCAAACCATCAATATAGTCCTTCAAATCCTCAAAAACCGCAGTTCCTTGTCCAAGAACACAATCTGCCGTAAAAATAGCGTTCTCTTCCTCCAAATAGAAAGTACAGTGATCGCTAGTGTGGCCGGGAGTGTGGATTACGCGTAGCGTTGCCCCGTCTACTTCAAACTTTTGGTCATTCTGCATCGGAACTAACGGTATATCCGATGGCATATCATGGTGTGCTCCAAATTCAGATGGCCGTGAGTTTTCTATTATCATCTTGTGTACTTGAATAGGCGATTGGGGTCGATTCAGTTCTGACGAGAGAATGGATGGTACTCCTCCCCAGTGGTCATAATGATTATGTGATATGATGATATCCGAAATAAAGGCTCCTGGAAGCGTTTCCATTGTTGATTTGAGGCAAGGTAGATACTCTTCCTTTCCTTCACCACAATCTAGTAATAGCTTTCGTGCTCCAGTGCCGATAAGGTATGTATTGGTTCCTGCAACGAATCACTATTGTTGGATATGGAAACTTCCAAGCAAATTTACTCCACGTTATCTCTACCTTGTAAAGTGAACTTTCCGGGATTGAATCCTAGGACTCTCCATACTCTTTGAGAAAGTTTAGAGAATACAGGAAGCTCGAGAAGTACTTCAGTCATTTGTGTGAAGAAAGCGTGCTGGGGCTGTCGGTGGTGCAAATCTGGCTTCAAATATCAGTGTGACTGGGGAAATAGGAAATGCGGGCGGAAAATCATAATGTACCGGCAAATGCATATCAATGCAATAGAAACCACTACATTATTTGTTAAGGTAGGTTTTCCTCTTAATTGATAAATGAAATACGTCTGTTGATGATTGCCATCAATGGTAGATTTTACTCGGTTACGCTCGTTTATTTGCCACTTTTTTGCACATGAGTTAATGAGAGAGTCACAACAGGCTCTCTTTGTGTAGGCAACGGCATATTAGAGATTTTTGAGGGCAGTTCTTTTTATTTCAAATTAATGCTATATCTCGGTTCCTTATTCCTCTCATCCTTTGTTCATTAAAAAGACTGCTAAATTTATTTGCCGCTTGGTGAACAATCAGAATATTTGATGTACTCAAATTCGTGCAAACCTTTTCCTAACATTTGCAACTAAGTGTCATACTATGCACAATCAAATTGGTTCGACCGAGGTAAATGATGCGTTAATGCCTCATGGTATGTGATGTAAAAAATCTAACCAAATGATGCAAAAATAGCCAGTGACAGGGTTGCATGGCAATGAAGTTGATAGATTACTGGAGCCCGAGACACAGATAATACAAACAAGTGAAGAGATTTCTAAATTCATGCAAAGGGAATCAAAGTGGTGGAGTTTCGACGACAAAATTCATCTAAGGGATTTAATGTGTGAATTGCCTTCGCTGTTGCTGGCTTGTACACGGCAGTTCGACAGCGATGAGGACATCATGGGAATCCTGGACGCCTTAAGTAGCATAATGGCAATTTCGAACGGAGTGGTATGCAATTTCATATTATTATTGAATAAAACTTGTGCGCTAATAACATTTGTTTCAGACCACAGTCTCCTCATTACTGTTGGCATTTCAAGTCACTGCTCTACTATGCAAGCAATCGCTCATATCAGTATCAAGTGTAAGCGGAATGAGTGACAACCTGCTGTACAGTCTTCATCATAACCAACTACTTTCTGTTCTAAAGTCTACAAAATTACTTGACCATCTTTTAAGCACTTTGGATAAATCGCTGTTAACTACAAGGCAAAAAGAATATGGGCACTGTTCATTATTAGTGGGAATGAATAACCTTAGGATTCTTCAAAGCATCACCAGTTACCATATTGATGGAGCTCAAGATGTCAAATCACCATCTCTTTACATGAAGGTTATATCGCATATGATGAGCGTTTCTCATACATGCCATGATAAGAAACAAAGGGTATTGTTAGAACAATTTCCTGACAATACTACTCCACTTGATCTTAAAGCTTTAACGGACGCTTTATTGTTTCACATCAATTTGCGGTCCTTTGCAGCTGAACAATACCATGACGTGATTAACACGAATAACTATAGGTGCATACTAGGTAACAACAATGCAGACTACATACGCGAGCAGATTGAAGTCACCATGTCATTCAATCACATACAAAAATTCTTCGAAGCGACAGCTACCGAAAGGCTGATTATAAAGCAAGACATTTTATCTGCGCTCGTATCCTATCTTCAAGCTTGTGCTGAGCTTTACGATATACAAGAAATGCTTACGTTCCCTTCCAGGCTTGAAGGAATCAAATCATATACTCTCGCTCCTTCAGTACTGATAGACCTACAAGTCGCCTCCACCGAACGTCTGATCGCATTGGTACAAAGCATGTCACTTGACGATGACCAGGTCGGTGCTCAGCATTCATCACTCGTTAATCCCTTACGCACTATTTTAACAGAATCTGATTCGCAGAAATCTACTCAGAGAGGGAAAGCTTCTTTTACGGCCCTTCTAAAAAACTTTTGCTCTTTGTGCGAGTTATCTAGCCTGTCATGTTATTTGATATGCAAAGTGAGCGATGTGATCGCCAAATACAAATTGGATCATTCCTACTCAACAAGAACAGAAAATGTATATGTGGAAATGACTAGAGACATGGTCAATTCTTGCATGGAATTTTTATGTATTCTTGAAGAAGCCAATCTTTATCCTTCGAGCACTTCAAACGTCGAGCATATGACCACTGCATCGGTGGCAATCCAAGCAGTAACAGCTAAGATCATGACAATGTTTCATCGTCAATGCTCTATCATCATGACTGACGACGATATCACTCAAGATGTAAAACCAGAAGTCCGTCATCAGGTTACTTACAGAACCATTGGCTTGGCATCCAACTTTGGACGTCACATACTTCAATTCGCAATGGCCAAATTATTCATCAAACCCTCCAGTGCCAAAACATGCCTAACAGTATTGCGAGATATTCTCCCAGATGACATAAAGGAAAATTTCACTTGTATGGACGTTGCTTCGCAGCAGCTTAGGCTTTACTGGAGAGATATGATCGCAGTATTGTTTCCTAAAATTATGAAGTTAAATTACCTGATCCTCTCAAACAACCAAGATATAGCCTGCACGGCTACGACTGTCATGCACCAGCTCTTAGGACTCTTCTCTGCTTCGGATAAGCTGTATGTTCAGTTCAGATTGTTTATACAAAATGAACTGAACACAAGCATATTGCGGGCGAATGACTTCAGTCGGCTCAAAGTCATGTCTTGTCATACCAAATATCTGATGTACCAGAACGAAGAAATCGTTAGACGCTGGCTCAAGTTCACAACAGAATCAGTTCACTTTCAGGAAATGCGTGACCATTTCACATCATCCTTTGAGAAAGTCAAGATGGCAACATCCGAATTTGAACGCTTCAAGGCCACAGACGGTAAGTTTTCGACGTCGTACGCCTAGCTGAGAGCAAAAGAGCGCTATTTAACAATTCAATGCACAGCCGCGTCACTCATTGAGTTCAATTATTCTAATGCACACCAGGCCATTTTTGCGGCTGATGTCAACTGCAGAAGGCAAGTGATGACAAGGTTACAATACAAGGAGACCAAAAATGTTACTACATGCAATGTCAATGGTCGAACGAACATAGGAGGTGGAAAGGCATATAATAGGAACGAATTCAGAGACATACATGGCTATCAAACTGCAAACACTAGTAGGCCCCCATCGGTTCATGTCGATGACTTTGCTGATGGACCGAATCAAGTATAACGAACTTTTAAGTGGGATGTACCAAGGTAGAATTCAATGAAGAAAAGAATAAAGTATATTTCATACAGAATGAGAATACGAGGCAATAGATATGTGATATGTCGCAATTGTGATCTTTTAATAACCCATTGACAATTCACCGGCACCACAAATTATTGCCTAGCCCTGTATTTCACAAAACAAGTGGTCAACAGTACGATGCGTTTTATTAATTTTCTTTTTACAGTTGCTTTGGGGATTAGGTTTTGTACATGGAGTAACTGTTCTGTAATAAGCTCCTTTGATAAAAAGCTACTCTATATCCAACATGCTACTCTCCTGCGTATACTCTTCTTCAGTTTCCATGA
Source organism: Umbelopsis ramanniana AG (assembly GCF_025399195.1). NCBI lineage: Eukaryota > Fungi > Mucoromycota > Umbelopsidomycetes > Umbelopsidales > Umbelopsidaceae > Umbelopsis > Umbelopsis ramanniana. The sequence continues at coordinate 197,309 of NW_026252110.1, forward strand.
TAGAATCATGAAGCTCTGATTCAATAGTATTTGCGTCTTCTATGAGAGCGTCCTCTTGGGATATGGCTTCATTGACCTGTTCAGATACTGGTTCAGGGACAACTGTATCCTCAGTATTATCGATGGGTTGCTCCAGGTCCAACATAGCATGCTGTTCGTATTCATCGGCAGTGGTATATGCATTCATAACGTTGTCGTCTTCTTGTACCTCATCTCCATCATCGTCATTGATGAGCTGCGGTGTGCTCGCTTGGTCCACTGCATCGATGTGTGATGCTGGAATGATATCAAGATTCGCGCTTTCTGGCTCAGGTGTATATGGGGGCTGCTCCTCCAGATATTCCCCAAGCTGCTCATTGTCTACATATTCCTCCAGCTGTTCGTTATCTGACAAATGCTGATGAGTTTGATTCTCTTCAGTCTCGTCTACCGCATTACCTGCTGGATCTAAAGGTTGAGGTGCGATATCTTGCTGTGCTTCAGCTGTCGTTGGTGAATCAGGAAGCTCCACTATTGCATTTCCCTCAATTTCAAGGCTGACTTTAGGTTCTTCTGCATGGTGAGATTCAGCTGATTCTTCTGTATGTAAAACTGGTAAATCATCCGTAGATATCACTTCATAATCCTCTTCTTCAATCGGTTGTTGGCCATCATCTTCCTCTATCATTATGAAGGGCTCTGTTGCTTCTGTATTTTCGTTCTTGGGTGTGCCATTAGATTTTGCTGAGGGTTCATCACTTGATGGCAACGACATGTCATTCTCTGCAGCTGCTATCTCAGCATTTAGCTCTCCAATTTCTTGAAGCGCTGCTTGATCCGAAATTGCTGCGTCGTCTGTGGACACATCTAAAGCCTTGGTATCGTCCATACTCTCGTGTGCATCATCCTCTTGAGAAGTAGAAATTTGTGGGCTACTAACATCTTCAATTTCATCGGAATGATAGTCTTGAACTTCTTCGTGTTGTGGCTGTTGGATATCGACGTCCTCTTCTGCATCTGCCTCGTATACCTCATGCTGATGTTCAATTTCTGTTTCATTTGGCGACTCGATTGTCGTTACTTTCCCTTCTGGTGCGGATGGGATGTCAACTCCTGAGTTCTCGTTAATGTCGACGGCATAATCACCCTCTGCAGGCAATGCCTCAAGATCGATTTGCTCTTCTGTAGTTTCTTGATCTTCAGGCATGGTTGTGACAACAGATTCATCCAAAAGTACATGCTCGTCAGAGTTATCTACAACATCATCTTCGGCCTCGTCATCTTGTATACTTGCTTCCAGAGATGCTTGAAGTTCATCTGCCACTTCTTGTTCATTGGATGTGATTGGTTGCTCTTCATTTGCTTGAGGCTCTTCCTCGATGTAGGTTGCAAAGTCGTGTTCTAATTGATCAGATGTTGTGCCTTCTTCAACTAAATTGTCGTCAACCTCGTTCTCGGCCTGCACATTTCCATCATCTGCAACCTGTTCCATGTCAGAAATCGTCGCTGGTGCCATATTGACGGCCTGGTCATTGTCTTCCTTCATGCCATCGTCAAGTGGGACGCCCTCATCTTCTTCTTCGTCCTCTTCGTAGGGCAAAGGTGAGATTGGTGAGTTAACCTCCTCTATTGCTAAGGTCTTTTTTTCTTCATTATATCCATTGTCTATAGATAAATAAAATTATGTTATAAGTTACAGCCCTCTAATATGGTTGGTGAGCATTTCGTACGTGAGAATACACTACCTTCATGCATTGTCGTATCAGCTCGTTCGACAATAATATCTGGTTCCCCTTCAACAAGACTGTCTTCGTCAAGGACGGTTTCACCCTCTAGGTGAATCTGATCATCTTGTTGATCAGTATGAGTATCTTCAAGTTCTTCAACCTCGTCCATAATGCGATCTTCTTCTGCTTGTTCTTCTTCTTCGGCTATAGTAGTGTGCTCATCAGCTATGTCATCACCTCGAAGTTCGTCTACTGCAGGAGATGGCAGGTCGGCTGAACCCTCTTCATCAGCTTCTTCAAAGTTATAATCGTCTGCTGCTTCTACTTCAGTAGCTGCTGCATCCGCTTTTTGAGTATCAGCACTAAACTCCGAGTCGATGGCACCTTGGACATCATCATTCTCTGCTTGATGGATTTCAATTTCGTTTGATTCGGTATCAGAGCTGACTTCAATTTCGGTCGCTGTACTTTCTTGTTCGGCTTGCTCTTGCTCTCCCAAGCCATGCTCATCGTATTCCAATTGTAGTTCTTGTGCCGCATTTTGATCAAGTTGACTGGCATCGTCTACCTGGTCTTCCAAAGGCTCTTCGCTTTCTTTGAGATTGCTGTCGATATCTTCTATAGCACTATCTTGCACAGAGAGAATGTCTTCTACGTCTTCGACGACGACATCTTCATCCTCAACAGCTCCTTCTTCAATGCTGATGGTGGTATTTACAGTATCATCCCTTTGTTCGGTAACAGTTCCATCGTCGAAAGTCACCTCAGCTTCAAGTATTTCAGGTGGAGTCGCTGTCGCCGACACGATTTCAGGTGTTGTTTCAACATGTCCTGCCAAGGCGTCAGTCATTTCTTCCACATTTGAAGCAGGTGGCACTGCTGCATCGTGATGATCATCATTTGCTTCTTCTTCTTCACCATTTTGATACGTCTCTGACTCCATTGCTTTCTCTTCATCTTCCAGTTGATCAACTCGTAATTCTTGTCCTGCTTCATTTGTGTTTGGTGAAGAAGCAGTAGACAAGTTGACGTCTAAGGAACTTCCAGGGCTAGCAAGTCTGTTGAGATCTTTGATAGCCGCTATAATTTGCGGCTTGTGACTAATCAAATTGTCCAACGTGTTGATTTCTTCGAGTGGCACTTCCACTTCCGTTGCAGCTTCTTCAGGTATCTCTACTACCTGTTCGCTAACATTACCAAATGCATCAACGTCTTCTGCTGTATCCTCGCTAATTGTGACATCCACATTGACGCTTTCACCTTCATCAATGGTCCGATCTAACATATCTGCAGCTGGCGATAAATGCTGTATTTCTTCATGACTAATGATTATGGATGGCAAAGGTTGCTCGCCTTCTTTGAGTGGGGAGAGTTGCGTCGGAGATAAAGGAGATCGCACACCCTCAATATGCTCTGTGGGGACTTCAACTTCTGGTGTTGATATGCTTTGCTTCATCCAACTACCACTTAGAACCTGTGATAATCTTGATTTAGCTGCCTTCATGAGATCCTGTGCTTCTTGGCGTAATCGAGATCGTTGTTGTTCCGCTTTTGGAGACAAGTCATACATCTCTTCCAGGTGCTTGCTCTCAATGGTAGCCATGTCCAGCATGAACTCCCAGCCGCATATTGCTTGTCCTGAATCCTTCGTGCTGTGTCGAGATGTTGCTGATGTTGTGATCTGAGCTTGTTTTCGATTGATGTAAGGACAATAATGACGATGTTCCTTTTCAGCATCAATCGAGTCGAGAGGTAAAGAGCTTGCATAGCCATTTGAAAGTGATACACCATCACTGTTGTATCCCCACAAGCCCAGCGCCCGAAAACATAGTTCACATTTCAAAGCTGATCGACCTTCGATTTCGAAAAAAGTCCACCCAAAAAGTGGTAGAACCATTGCGCTGTCCAAATTTTTGTGTTGTAGCCAGTCTGTAGGTTTATCCCCGTCCGAAAGCTCTAACTCTAATTTCAGTAGCTTTTTCATCATCGCAAGATTTTCTGTAGTCTAAGCAATAGAATAATTAGTACCGGTCTATCATTTTATGAAAAAATTGAAGAATTGAACGTACCAAGGGACTGGTGACAGGCGGAAGTGATTCATTTTTGGTTACCAACGTATAGACTTGATCCTGCCATTTCTTGATAGCATCATACGATGTGAAAAATGGAAAGCTGTAAATCCAATCGTCGCATTCACTATATTTCCATATGCAGTTTTTCTCGTGCAATTCTGAAAGGCCCTTCAAGTACTTCTCCCGAATTGAACGTACTATTTTTTCAATTTATGTAAGTTACATTTCAAACCTTCATACCAACAAAAAAACTTTGCTTACATAGTTCTTCTGAAACACCATGCTTGACATTCGTAACGTACACTACTCCTGAGCAAATTTCGCAACGAAGCTTGCTAACTTCCAGATCAAGTCCATGATCTCGCGTATCAATCCATCCGTGGCTGGCACATTCCACAGGAGTTATCGGCTTTCCATATGTAAACAAAGCAGAGTATGTCTGCAGACGCTTCAAAAATGCTTCGCGATCGAGAACAACGGGAGTTTCGTCGACAACGTCCGGAATGGGAAGCGGGCTCTGGTGCGCGTCAACAACCTTTTTAGCATCGAATTCGAGGTGTTGGACTGAAAAGTCCTTTAGCAAATCGTTTTTGCTATAAGCGAAACAAGGTGAAGTTGTTAGTGAAATGATCAAGTTTATGACAAATTATGGTTGGATGCACTTACGACTTGGGTAGCGTATCCGATTCTGTACGGAATCTTTTACTCGTTGTGGAAGGCGTTCCTATTTCACCGTATATTTGATCGACCAAAGCTGAAAGCACTTCAGCTTTACGTTTCAAGCCTTGAGATGCCATGTATTCGTCGAGAGATCTGGTCTGAGTTTTTACACCGAAGTTCTAGCTGAAATTTGTGGTCTGCAGCAGAAAGCAGTACAATGCGCGCGCTAGTGATGTGATAGTGGCTGCTGAAAATAATGCCACAGTAAATTTTGGCACAGTATAAAAGTTTTTAAAATTCGTTTCATACGAAGAGCATATGAAGAGAAGCATGTCTTCATAGCATGATACGAACATAAACTAGCTATAAAGCTATTGTATGAAGACCACGAGTGTTGGCCGATGACAACTGCAAGATAACCAGATTGGAGAAACTGGATATATCTTCACATCAATTCATCAAATTTTAAAAGACTGCAAGTCATCGTCAATGAAGAAACGGTCCAAAGTAGGATATGTACAAAATATAGGACGACAAAATGCCAATTCATGTTCACACACGTTATACTAGAGCATTTTCAGTTGTCTTCATCGCACAGACTTTTATTTCACGAATAATGAAGGTAATCATTATTATTTCATTGAATAAGCGTAATCATATTGTTGGTTTTTTGCAAGGTACCTTTTTGATGGCTAGGCGGCTTAAACAGCATTTGATTGGCCAGTAGATGTATTGCTGCTGGCTATGGACTCCGACTGTCCACCTTAAGTTTCTTTCCTCTTGTCCTGCCAGCCTTCTATCGCCGCTCGTAAACCCGTAAATTGGAGGATTTCTTGACAAGCGTCACAGCACCTTCCAGTCCACAGTAGACTACTAGAATTTGCTTGAGGAGATTGGTGGTTGTGAGGCATCCTGTTGACATTCGGCTGCACTTCTTTCCTATCAAATATTTGACGACATTCTAATATCATATTTATACCAACAAGTTCGCGTAACCACAATATTCAGCACATTCTGTAAACTTTATATAAAGCATCATGTACGCTCCTTCAGCATCTACACTGGAAGCAAAAGTCGTTATACTAGGCAGCACAGGTTCGTAGCCATTCTATGCATTCTTACCCTTCCTATTCCTCCCGCAAGCTCCGCAGCTTGATTATATGCTGTTTACCCAGATCTCACTTATAACTCATTTCCTCTCCAAACATAGGAGTTGGAAAGACATCTATGGTTGTTCGATATGTCCAGAGGACATTTTCACCGAATGGTACCTCCACCATTGGAGCTTCGTTTATGACCAAAAAGCTGTGAGGATCACTATTAGTACATTAATCGTTATTTCCCGATCTTTTCGTACTCAATCCATGCCGATTTACGTTTTCAGATCAGTAGACAATTGCAAAGTTCGACTACAAATCTGGGATACCGCTGGTCAAGGTATGTTCTCTCATTTCGCCGGCGATGAAATGGTCATATGTCAAGCTTAAAATGCCGAACATGCGAATCATGGGATCAGGCGTTCAATTATACTCCTTTTCCAGTTCTTCAAGTGCAAATAGACTGTATACTAACTATAAGTAATTATAAGAACGATTCAGGGCCATGGCTCCAATGTATTATCGTGGCGCACACGCTGCCATTTTGGTGTATGATATCACATCAGAAGAGAGTTTTCAAGATATGAGCTCATGGGTGGAAGGTAGTGAATTGTACTGCTATTCTTACTATAAGCTTATACATACTGATATGCTTCACTTTAAAGAACTTAAAAAGAATATGACAGAAGACTTGGTAATCCATGTTGTAGGAAACAAATTGGATTTAGCTAGTACACATCGAGCGGTGCCATTGCGCCGAACGCAAGAATACGTGGCAAGGACTCTGGGATCCGATTGCCATACCCACGAAGTTTCAGCAAAGGAGGACGATGGTAAGTTGGGAAAACAATTTGTGTCCAAAGAACAGTAAAGCGGTTCCTGAACGTTTGGTATAATAGGTGCAATTGAAGAACTGTTTCTACAAATTACGCAAACACTGGTTGGACGTAAATTTGACACAGAAAGACAGCGATACCTTAAACAAACAAATCCTGTAATGATACAAGAAACGCCAGCTCAGAGTTCGTCATGCTGTGGCGTGTGATAAAATTCTATCCAGATGAACTATTCTGTTGCATAGCTAACTGTTTTTGCAAGACTTTTTTTTTGTCTTCTTTGATGGGAGAGAGATCTTTTGATGGATTTCAACATTTTTTTGCTTTTAAAACAGCCCTTCTTTTTATGATATAACCAACTTGTAACCCAATCAAACAATACCTTGGAGGTAGCAGATGTGTGCTCAATATCAGAGTCCAATATAACGATCGACTGACATAACTTCATTTCCTTCAATTTACGGCCTATTGAGCTTTATCAGAACCATGCCAACTGAATCTTTTGTTTTATCAAAGCCCACTTCGAGCACATTGGACGCAAAGACACTTTACTTCATAGCGATTTCTAGCCAATCAGATGATGTTATTTACAAGTCAATATGTTGGACAATCAGCCATGCATGTCGTTTGATTGTAATGCGTGTATGTTTGTATTTGAGCAATCGCTGCCGATTTGTTTATTGAATCGAGCCTGCAACGTGTTAAGTGACAACATGAGTTATTATGCGGTTCAAACAATGTGAGTGACTACCAATAGAAGTGTGAACCAATTAACAAAGTGTCAATTGTATGCATTGATGACCACTTTTAAGTATAGCACCATTCAGAATATTCTCATTCCGCATTTCATCCGCTTACTCCGGCGTTATCTTTCTGCAACCGTTGCTACTTAGTCGTTGGCGGCAGTAGGAAAATGATATCGGTGTTTGGATGTGTGTACCTTGTCGCAGTTGCAATCTTGAGTTCAATTGCAATTTCGGAAATGGCAGAGCTTACACAGTTTGTTATCAGTGCTACGATGTCTGACACTGGATTGCCTGGATAGACACAAACCCTTTTCTCGTAATGCTGAAAGTTGTTTGGCATACGCCAGCTGCTTAACTCCCAGCATTCTATTCAATTAAAGCAGAGGCACATGATTCATGCAGTTCTTTACATGACATACGTTTGATATGTGCCACCATGTTGGGGTTAACGATTTCCTTTCCAGTCACGGCTGGAGACACTGGTGGCTGTAAATTTAGATTTTGTAACATGTCCTTACTCTTGGCGCTGGATCGAAATAATTCGCTTGCTTGGAATGAACAGATGCTACATAGAGACTTCGTCGTTTAAAATAGTGATTATCAAAATCTTCTTTATTATTCTTAGCTTTGGTATTAATTATACTACAAAGTACAAAGTTCTACAGTGGCCATGTTTGGCAATAAGTACCAAACGCCTTGTTGCACACGGGGGTTAATTTTTTTTTCTCTTGGGCATAAAGGGCCAGTGCCTTCCAGTACAAGCTACGCTAAATTATTCATACGAGTTGTTCCTTGGGTAACGATTGTTGTTACGGTAATCATAGGATGAGTTCTGATAACCGCCGTAAGCATTCTGATAACCTGGTGAACTTCCGCCATAGGCATTGGCTGTATGCGGAGACTGATAACGCTTGGGCGAGAGTTCAGGTGTAGAAGTACCATAGTAATCATCAGTGTCATCGTCTTGGAATTTAGAGGATTGAGTCTGAGCCCCAGGTGAAACATCATCCTGACGACGGTACGGCACGTAGTTTTCAACATAACCGTAGCCTTGAGCTGGGGTAGATGGCTTCGCAGCGTTGTAATCTGAATACTTTGGTGCTGCAGATTGGTTGTAGTTGTCGTATGATTTATTGTTATTGTATCCATATGTTGCAGCGGCTTTTGCAGCAGGAGAAGTTGTCAAACCACGGTCATAGGGGTCATCACGACTGTATGCTTGAGCGTTGCTGTACGAGATAGAGGGTGACTGCACAGGAACAAGTGGTACATCTGATTTATAGTGGTAATCGTCGTCGTTGTCAAATACTTCTGATTTGTGCTGTGTCCACGCAAAGATTCCGAGAGCGACCCATGCTACACATGATACAATCATTCCAAGCCATAATCCATTGATCAACCCTTTTAATGATGGCAGATATCAGCACTTCGTTTCTTTCCATCAGTCAACTTATTGAAACAAAACTTACAGCAGCGTAGAAATAGATTAGAGCCCATGGGAACATCAGAGCTTTGAAAGGCCGAACAATATGTCATGAAGCCTGGGTTTGGCGTCTTTTTGAAAGCGAGGGTGTTATTCACCCAAGGTTCGTAGTCGCTTCCCATTTTGATGGTATTGTAAATCAAAAATCCTGCTATGACAATCGTGTTGACGATACTAACGTATTTATCGGCGCGAAGTGAGTTTAAGCTGAATGCGAATGTTATGAGTAGCGCTAGCGAGCAAATGAATGATAAACCTAGAGCGATCAGATAGAAAATGTACTGATTGACCGAAAACGAAATTAGCAGGAGTTAGACAGTCTCATCTAATAATTTGCCCATAACTTCGATTCACATACTTCCAAGTGCGTCGACCAAGCAGGCAAAGAGATACTCTTGGCATAAGTGGTAAAAAGGATAATGTTGGCTAAAACGAAATAGTATTAGTTTTTGCGCAGTGTTCCCTGAACAAGTGGCGAAAAGCAGTAATTTGTACCAATATGGCATCCAAGGGCACCACTAGTTACCAAGAAAACGAGCGATCGCAGCCCAACCAGCGTCAGAAATTGCCAACCCATCTTGAAATGAATGAGAAGAGAGATGACCACTGATCAAACCACGAGAACGGAGTCCAAGACTTTTTTTTTGCACAACCCTGTGGCTTTATTCCACGCAGAGTTTCCCAAAATCGGGCCTTTTCAAATGAGGCAATTGCAAAGAAACAATCACAATCACCATGCTTTCGGGTAAACAAAGCTTGGTCTAAAGCTGTTGAAAATTCAATGCTGCGTTGTAACATACAGTTTTGCATAGGTATCCAGAACCTGTCTGTAATGACATTTGTACAGCCTACTAGCTTGTATTGCCAGCTCTTCCAGTTTTTCCAAAACATATTCATGCAAAACACAGCTTCAGATTGACAAAGAAGTTTTATTTATAGGTCATCTCATAAGCTGAACGGGTTGGTCTTTTAACCTGCCAACAACAGATCAACTCAACCTTGCTTGATCTCGGCCGTAGTTTCAGCAATCAGTTGTATTCAAGCTAGTGATCAAGTTGCAATAAGGTTTCGTCTTCCGACATTACACCTTTGGAGATACAATGTGATATGTGGCACAATGGTCGTACCTCACATAGCGCTCACCACAAAGATAGCATTATGGCAAATGTGAGTAGAAAAACGTTCTCCTGAAATCAAGAGATCGTTATGTTAAACATATATGTTTTACATTTATTTTTATTTACCAATGACATCAAATTTCCTTCAGCCTTGCCTTGTATTTTTGGCCAATTTGGTCAATTGCAATTGACACGACCATATCTTTATGGAGCTAAATTGTCATTATGGGTGAGTAAAGGTTTATGCAGGAAATATAATGCCGACTGAGTCGTGGCATTTTCTCGACAGCTTTTACAAACCAGTCGAAATGATAAGTACGAGTTGGAGACTGGTTGATCGAACGTCAGCGTCACCATGACTGCTTCTTTTAACCAGAGCCTTTTGATGGCTCACTAAGGCATTGCATACCAGACCAGCATTCAATACTTATGAAACGAAGAGGCCCACCACCACCTTTTGCTCCTCCACCGCCTGCGTTCGGCTATGGTGCTCCCTCGAGAGATTGGGATGGTTACCGTCCATATCCTCGTCGCGGCGATTACCCACCACCTCCACGTACTTACAAACGTGGTCGACCTATGCCTTCGTCGAGACCCATTAGAACAGATTTGTTCGAATTTCGGTTGGAAAAACTTGTTATAGGCGACTATATTGCTGGTAAGTAGTACTGTCTTCTATTTTCGATACTATTTTCCAAACTAGTGCAATGCGTCTCCCAAAATTCGCCACTTTGAGACCGTCCGTCTGCACTATTAACCGACTCAAATATACAAACAACTGACAGTTATCATTATTATTATTATTACTACATCGTCACGGAAAACCTCTTTCTATAGAAAGCGGAGAGCAGAACGAAGGAGAAGATCGCTTGCGATTTTACTTGAAAGATAGCAGCAACGATGCTTCCAAACCAGATTCCATCGCGCTAACGGTCAAAGACGGACAGCAGAGGATTGTGATAGATGCCTCCAATATTGAAAGCATCGAACTTTCTCAAAAAACTGGACACTTTCACTTTCGAGTAGATGGAGAGTTCAAGGTGCTTGTCGAATCGAAATTGGCGGGTGATAAAGCAGCGCGAATTGGTCACTAACAATGTTTCATTTGCTTCACACGTAATTAGCTCCAGAAACTGGAAAACGCCAACTTTGTTGAATGTGAAGAAGATCCTTCTGGAGGACAACTGGCAGCGGTTAAAGAGTTTGATTGTTACGTGAACATGAAAAATCCAATTACAATGCCAAAGGATACAGAGCCAAACATACAGAAATGGAGTGGCGAAACCTCGCGCTATAAGGAGATCATAAAAGTTTTAGATGCTGACGCGGTAAGTACTTTTCATGAAAATACTGGAGTGAAAATACTGGAGTATACATTTTGTTCGCATACTCAAAGTAAATTTTGGTTTTAGCCTAGAACGCTTGACGATGTTATCGCGGATTGGGCAAGGACTTCCCCAGTTGGTCTGCCCTCAGAACGCCTGCTTTTTTCCAAAATACAGCTGAAAAAGGATGACCGGTTATTTGAAATCATCAGTACTCTTGCCCACGCTGAATCAGCTGTCGGCCCTGCTGTTGATATGTTGATGAGGGACTTCAAAAAAACCGCAGAGGGTAAACTGACAAAAGAAGAAATGGAAGACCGCATCAAGTCAATGGTTATGGCGATGCCGGAACCAGCTATTCTTAAGAGTCTAGACATAATATGGGCTAACGAGTCAGACAAGCTCTAGTAGCTTTTCTTCTGACATCTTGTAACATAATTCAAATCATTAGACGATACAAGTGAAATAAACAGTATCAACTGCTAAGCAAAAGCAACTACCGATGCTTGCAGCACGACATGCTGTAGAACGTGGTGCCTGAGTTCAATAATTACGATCGCGCAATTGACCGTATTTTGTCTTCCCATTGGCGCTGTGTTCGATTTATTTACTCACACTTTTCAAAAATTTGCATATAAGCGGTCTTTGTCTATTTTTTTGGACGATCGTCTTGTTCTCGACTGCTTACTTAATAATGGAAAAGGCTACATTCGCAGCAGGTTGCTTTTGGTACGAATTTGATTTTGTTGGTCAATGATAGAGATACAACTTACCGACTAATGTACATAGGGGTGTTGAGCATTGCTTTAACAAGCACTACCGTCAGCTTGGTATACAAACCAAAGTTGGTTATTCTGGAGGAGCAACAGAAAAGCCATTATACCCTGAGGTTAAGAAAGACATCACTGGCCATGCTGAATCTATCGAAATTATCTTCGACCCATCCAAAGTTGGCTACGCTGAACTGGTAGAATTCTTTTATAAGATGCACGACCCTACGACTTTGAACTACCAGGGCCCTGATGTTGGCTCCCAGTGTAAGTAGTCGAAAGTGATAAGGAATGGACGATAGATCAAGTTACTGAGAATGCATATTAGATCGATCCGTCATATTTTATCACTCGGAAGAGCAAAAGGAGATCGCTGAGAAAGTAACTGAGGCGGTCCAGAATGCTCACTACCAAGAACAAAAAATTGTCACATTGATTGTGCCTGCTGTTCAATTCTGGGATGCTGAAGAATACCACCAACTTTACTTGGAAAAGAATCCTGGTAAGTCAAATGCGGATACATAGCCGAAAAGTTAATCAATCTGACCAATTATTTTGTATGTGTTTGAATCGGATATATAGAAGGTTATGAAGTAAGTCTTAATGTCCTCTAGATGTACCCTGAGGTTTGTTTGATGGTTACTGACAATAATGTTTCCCGTGAAGTGCCCAACCCATTTCTTGAGATGGTAGATATTTAGAAGCAAATAAACGATTGTATATACACTATATTGCTAGTTTAAGAGTAGCGAAGACTCTGCAGTGGGCTAGTCACAGGCAATACCAAAGGAAAGCCTGTTGCCTTGCCATCTCAATCCCCGTCAATTTTGCTTTAGTTAGTCCCTCAATCGTGGTGGTGTTTAGAAGAACCACTATGTTGTATGGCTCAACCATATAGCTGATAGTATGATTTGCTACGATGGCTAGAAGAATCCCGGTATAAATTTTCAAATAGGTGCTCATAAGGCAGTAGACTCCTATTTTAATACCTGTGGATATGGTTCCAGGGGCAAGACCTGAGGCTGAAACGACATTATCTTTTAAATGACCACCATTTGTGGCAATTGTGGCGATGGGACACGCCTGATTGAACTTCTATAAAATGAATACCCGACTGAGCTGCTGCGTACGTTATTTGCCTTTTTCATCTTTACAATGACCTACGTTAGCGATTCGGTTGGTCAATTGCCTCCCTCCAACTCAAGACAGCCTCAGCCAGCTGTACCGACCCTGACTCCTCAGCAAGTACAGAGTGATTCTGAACCCCATGGTCATCGGCAGTCGGACATTCCCATCCAAGCGAATAAAGAACAAAGCGATCCACGGGCACCTCAAATAACAAACGTCGCGGATAAAGAAACTGTTTATCAACGGATCCTGCTTATAAATGGAAGAGCTGGTCCAACTGATAGGAAATTCGAAACAACGGTAACCGTCGTCACCCATGGATTCCCAGCCATTCACTGGCCGTGTGTGGATTCACACTTTAAAGCTCTGGTGCACCTGGTGCCTGGACCAAATACAATATCATTCATTATGAATGAACCGAATGGACAGCAACATACAACTCACTTTCATGTAACATATGTTCCTCTTACACAAAACGGTCCTTTGTATCTAGTTATCATGCTGGCATCTGATTCTCCTGCAACATTTGATGTACCACCAGAGAAGCGGCAAGAAAACTGTTTGGACGTAGCTATCGAAAAGTTCCGTATGTGTGCATACATGTGGCAAGCCTTTATGTCTGAGCAATTTTATCGTAATGGAATGGGTCGTCGCGCACTCCGACTTGACGAAAGGTTCATCCCAGATACCATTTCAGCCCAGGACAAAGGAACATTGCGTCAAACAGCTTATGTCCACGTCATAAGGTCGCGAAGAACCCTCAAGGAGTGGAGAGATTTACGACGTGCACAGCAAAGCCCTGACCGGGAGGATGACTTCCAAGATTTATTTTCTCTTTTCATAGAAGGGCTTAGAGACTACGGAGCTCCGTTCGACAAGCAATGTACTGTTGCTGGACTGATGTTGGACTCTCATTGGGACGTGAAAACCAACGTAACTAGGGCTCATGCAGCATTAGGCGGTGGAACTGGTGATTTGTCGTTAGGTATATTTGGATCCCACCTAACACATGCGTGGCCGCGCAACATCGAAGATATCGTTCCAGCATTCATGAACACTACCAAAACCGACACCCGATATGTGGCCAATGATGCCAATGAGTCCGGAGAATGGTGGAAAGCGGCCAATATTGGTATGGGAGCTATGTTGCACGAAGTGGGCCATGCTCATACTCTTACGCATACGGCAAGCGGCATCATGAGCCGTGGATACAACAACTGGAATCGGACATTCATGGTAAAAGAGCCTGGCTTAGCTCCCATACCTCCTCACCAAGAAAATGGCTCACACTGGCACCGGGTTGATATGCTGCGTCTTCGCTTCCACCGGGCTTTCCGTATACCAGAAGACGGCTATTGGGCGCCAAAAAGCGATGTTGGACCCACCTTTGCACCGCTTGCAAGCAATAAAGTAACCATTTCCGCTCCAGCTGGATTATCTATGCTGGAACTCATAGTCAATGGGTCCTATCGAACGCATCTTGAATGGCCAGAACCTCATGATCAGCCTACATCCTACATCGTAGACATAGATCAGATGAAAAAGAAGGCAAATTGCGGCCCACACGAGAGACTCAGGTTGGAGGCAACTTCCTGCAACTCTCAATCATCGGATGTAGACAACGTCGACGAATTCGTAAGGAACCACATTATAACCTTACCAGGTGTTCCAGGAGTTGTTTTCAAGAGTATGCCACTCGGCCATAGGGGCCTGAATGGTGATCAGAAATCATCCGTTATCCTGCTTCCGACACCCCAACGATATCTTGTAAGCATACGTGTACACCACGGAGGGTTTTTCGATGGTATGGTCTTTCGATGGAGCGACGGCACAAGTAATGTTCTCGGTACGCAAGGTGGTGGTGCCACCGAATTTAACTTGAAGCCAGGCGAATATCCGACCAAGTTTATTGTTCGAAGCGGCGGTTGGGTAGACGGGCTACAAATCCTTACAAACACCGGACGAGCAAGCCCTTGGTTCGGAGGTCAAGGAGGAGGACTCGCTGAATTAGAAGCACCAGCTGGCCAACAATTGGTTGGGCTGTATGCCACTTCTGGAGCTTGGATGGATAGCATTGGCATTATGTATAACTCAAGCTCAGGTAGCCCTCCTCCGTATGTACGATATCAATCCAGACCGTAGGGTGGGGGAATGCATTCAACGATACCTCAGAGCTGACGAATTCTTGTCGTTCTTGTGATAACACCTGTATCCTTCGTGAAATGACAATGATTGACAGCATACCTTTCACTTTGTATCATAAATGCAGAGATTGTACCGATTGTATTCTTTATTTATTTAGTTGAGCACAGAAAGACCACTTTAACGCTGTAAATGAAATGAAATCTCGATACATGAAATCTCGATACCTTATAATTTGTTGCCCGTTATGTACGGTGGACAGCTTTGCAATATTCATGACACCACACGCATTAAATGATCGCTTTACAGGCATGTCATTTTTTAGGCATAAATTTTCACAGCGTATATGACAAGAATTATCTGATATACATGTGAAGCGTATACCGATGGATAATGAAACGACAGCTTTCGCATTAAATTATGATATTCCAACAGCCGCTGCTTTTGAAACCAAAGTTCTTAAGAATGTCCGGAAGGTCATATCTGCTGTGCCTGATATGATGAATGGATTAAGCGATTTGAGAGATCTAATTGCATACAGGAAGGTCGAGTCAACTTAGCTTTCGAAAGCATCTAGACTGGCAGAGTAGGGGTTCTCTGTTTGCGACACATCGCACAGAAAAAGTGCATTTTCCCAAGACTTGTGACTTGCGCCAGAAAAAAGCACCGTGTGCACGCAACATAAAGCTTGTTCAGTTTTGAACTCTTTCATTACGCTTTATATTTTCCCATTGTGAATTATGAGTCTTGTCTACGGGTATGAAATAGGTAAGTTTTCCTGCTACACGAGCCTATTGATAGCAACCCCGCTCACTCATATAAACGTGGGTGGCATATAGAAGGAGATACAGCCGGTGGTAATGGCCGCATTGTGGTTCCTCCTTTGCTTAAGGACAAAATCACTGTTTCAACTTCCTCTAACACCAACAAGTGGGTCTTTATTGGTAGCCGTGCCGAAATTCTTCACTGGATCCGTCAGCATTCCAATCTCATCTTAGAGAATGCTATATTTTCAGGCGGAGACCGTCCATCGTTTCACACTCACAATGAAGTGGTTATCGATTTGCTCAACTATAGCGACCCAGAGCAGTCTTTCTTCCAGTATGTTCGATCTTACGTGAAGACGGATAACAACATTGATAAGGTGAAGGTGGAAATCAGACCCAAAGTCGAGAGTAAAGACCAAAATATCATGACCGCATGCCGAATCATTGTCAATTCGGGCGTCTCATTGGCCTCGATTGTTGACAATTTGGAGGAAAAGTGGAACGCCCCTGGTGCCAGCTATGTGCAACAAGCAGTTGATTTATTCAATGAAGTGCCTGGACCACAGCATGTGTTGAGCTCGGATGTGCCAGTTGGCGTTCAAACCGAGAGTCGCCAGCCAACTATCTGAACTGTTTCAATTGCCAGCTTCATAATTGGCCTTATTGTTCATAATCCAAATATATATTTTACTTATATTTCATAAATACTATGATCTCCTCTATCTTTATCATATCTTCCACTTGTTTTGCTGAGAAGACCGTGTTCTGGCTGTACCCGCCATCACCACAACAAGAAGGCGAAAGGGATTGCTTGCTGAAATTGTGCCAAACTGTCAGTTACTCATACCTGAAATATCTTAGTCCGTGATTAGGCAGTTCAGTATCAATGGCTTCGTTTTTAGCTGTGCTGTAATCTGACATTGGACTCGTTCTGGAGCATCGAAGAGACGCCAAACTAAGCTGCAGTAGAATACAGAATGGGTGATCCATACCTTGTGATGCTTACGTCAGCTAAAGGTACCCTAGTTCTGCAGTGCTCTGTACCAAGGTAGTTTGCTTCTCAGCAAGCATACTGACACACGTTGCGCAGGCACAGTTTGCATCAAGCTAACACTCCTATTAAGGAGAGGTAGCCAAGGAGCGCGGAGGCGAGTTTGAGCCTCACACAACGCCACAGTCGCTTGTGAATTTCCTCAGCGTACCTCACGTGGCAGCTCAAATATCGAGTACATTGCCTGCTCAAAGCATAGACGGAATTGTTGCGCCAGCTTTGAAATTACATCTGTCTACCAAAAAAGCTTGACCTTCTTCAAATCGGTATCTTCTGACACCGAAGGAATTGGAAGCTGTGGTGTCGTATAAATCCTCTAGTTCCACAATCAGCCTCGTCCTCCAACTGTGGAAAATGTACTTGTGGTACTCATGTGGGGGCATTCATCAGATTATCTTATGGGGAACAGCGCAGAGGGCTAAAAAATAGACAGAGTGAAGATATAAAAATTTGAAGGAAGAAAACCTCATATCGGCAGCATCCCATCCTGTTATTGTCCTTGGCAAACTACTTCGACCTCTGGATCTTCTCTTTTACTGCGTTTGAAATTTATTGGCCGAATTGAAGAGCATAAATTACAGCCACATGTTGTCCTACGCCAACTTCTTCATTAAATTTAAAGTGAGCGTTTTTGAAATCATTGCCGGACATCATTCCGGGCAAAAGAAGACGTAAAGAATAACGTTATGACTTGGTAGGTGTCCGACTGAAGCAAGCAGGCTAAAGCTGCAGCGGTATCGGACCCAGATCCCGCCAAGATCATTATTATGATGAGCGGAGCATTTGAAAGCACGTTCTTCGCAACAGCGTAAGTTCCACAGATGAAGTAGCAACTACGTAGTCAAACAATGATGGTGGCGCCTTCTAACCATTCCTCCTGCAGACCCAAGAAAGACTTTCCGAAGCAGTATCTTCTCCTGTAGCAAAGCCAACTGGCCCTTGGCAAATACCTCAATGTCGTCAACAACTTAGACGATCACAAGGGATATATCCCCAATCAAAATTGGTACCAACAATTACGCTCTTCTAAATTAGGGGAAACTTGGCACAAAAAAGGAAACTGTGTGGCGTGTCATTCCGTAAAAAGATTATTCTGGCCGTTCTACAACCCACTCCAGTCTCATATAAAGAAGTCAAGACAGATCAGCCTCACTTGGCATTTTCTGCTTTTTTGCATAGACTCAAATTTTACGCATCTTTTCACCCTACTCATTAAGTAAGTTGACACACATATAAACCCCTCTTCCTTTGGCGAGCAACCGAAAAACAACAAGGAAGATATTTCATCGTCCTATTGGCAATCTCTTACTTTACCCAAAATTGGTACGACCATTACTACGACAAAAGCAAGCTCAGATCGTACATCGCCTATAAATTTTATTATCCCTCTTCTTTCCACCAATGTCTGTTAAGACAAACAGTTCATTTACTAGCGAATCATTCTACAGAGCAAAAGACGCATCTCAAGAACATATTATGATGCAAGAACAACCAACTTCGTCTGACCAAAAGTTGACAGCCAGAACACTTTCATGGAAGCGAGATCAGACCAATGGCGACTCATCTTCAGTCAACAATGTTGTCCGCAGCCCAGACGAGATCGAAGCAGCACCCGAAGAAGAGAAGAAAAAGCGATGGATAGAACCCACTGCCAGACAAGGCTTTAATGCCATTGTCAGATCTAGTTGGCTCAATGTCCTCTTGGTTTTCATACCTGTCGGCATTGCATCGCATTTCATGACTAGCTGGCCAGCCACTATCCCATTTATCTTCAACTTTATAGCTATTATCCCTTTGGCAAAACTATTAGGCTTTGCAACCGAAGACTTGTCTCTGCGAGTTGGAGAGGTAATGTCTTCATTAATGCGCGTACCATAATAAATGGTAGCCACCCACTAATCAACCCTGATTTAATTTTAATTTCTCTTTTTTTTGAATTACAGGTTCTTGGCGGTCTGTTAAACGCAACTTTTGGAAAGTAAGTTCAACTATATTCTTTTATTGAAACTCCATGCAATCGAAAAGCTTATTCACATGCAATTAACTAGTGCCGTTGAATTGATTGTGTCAATCATCGCCCTTGTGCAAGGCTTGGTTACCGTTGTACAGGCGTCTATGCTGGGATCTATCTTATCCAACTTACTTCTTGTGTTGGGAATGTGCTTCTTTTTCGGCGGCCTCAAGTTCAAGGAGCAAAGCTTTAACGTCACAGCCGCTCAAACCTCTGCATCTTTGCTCTTCATTGCTACCAGCTCACTTTTACTTCCTGCTGCCTTCTATGGCTCTGCCTATGGTCTCAGTAACGAAAACAAAGCCGATGTTACAAAAGAAATTTTAAGCATTTCCAGAGCTACCTCCATCATTTTGTTGATCATCTACGCCGGATTTCTGTTTTTCCAATTGAAAACACACAAGTCTTTCGTAAGTCCTATACTATGCTTACCCTTATACATTGTGCAATTATTGAGTTATCGTTTCAGTTCTTGGAAGCTCCTAAAGAAGCCGGTAAATTTGAACGCAGCAATTCACGTCTCGTGCGTTCCGATACGGAAGCAGCTGCTGGCAATCAGAATGAAGAAGAGGAAGAAGAGGAAGCACCCTTGATGCCCTTGTGGATGTCCATGGTTTTGTAAGTACCTTCATGATGAGTCATTCTTATATATATGCGTACTGATGTATATTTTTTGTCTCTTTGTCAGGTTGACTGTTATCACTGTATTTGTTGCCGTTTGCGCCGAATTCTTAGTTGATGCAATCAGTGCTGTTTGTGAGGCCTGGGGTGTGTCACAAACCTTTGTTGGTTTGGTTTTGCTTCCCATAGTAGGAAATGCCGCTGAACATGTCACCGCCGTCACTGTTGCCATAAAGAATAAGGTAAACCCGTTATTTCGACTTTGAACGGAGCGTCTCGAACATATATTTTAACCATATTTATACAGATGGATCTAGCCCTCGGTGTCGCGGTTGGTTCTTCCATGCAGATTGCACTTCTCGTTACCCCACTTATGGTCATTATAGGATGGATCATCAATCAGCCCATGAGCTTGTACTTCAATCTCTTTGAAACCGCTGTTATGGTCATCGCTGTCTTGATGGTCAACTATCTCATCATGGTATGTCTTCGTTTATTGTTATGTATATAGTCATACCCGTATTAACACATCCCCTAATGCAGGACGGAAAGAGTAACTGGCTTGAAGGCTTAATGCTTTTCTGCGTGTATATTATCATTGCTATTTCAATTTATTACTACCCAGCAAATGACGGTGACTCCTTGTCAACTGCAACAAACTCAACTTCAACGTAAATCATATTGCTCGACTTGACCTACAAAAAGGTTTATCGAGACCTTGACATAGTCTTTAGTTTATAGTTATAGAGACCTGTTGACTATTTAATGTAACCAAAAATTTCCCGCATCTGAACACAAAGCATTGTGGTTTTCCATTTTTCATTATTGAACACATAAGGAGAAGTAATCAAAAGGTGTTACCAAGGAGTCAGTAACGGAGGAATACTATAAAATTTGAATGATTCTAAATAAACCCAAAATTAGCGGCCGGGCCAATGCCAGGTATCCTTACATCGTGGAAATGCTACTGTACAAATGTGAAGACAGATGGGAAAGAGTATAATGATGGCATTGCAAAAAGATGGTGAAAGAAGTTGTGGGGTGGTAAGTCTGCATCCATAGGCTCCCTTTGTTCCGACAACTCTAAAGTAAAGTTGGTGAATGGATGTGCTATCGCATGTACTTGTTCATTTCTTGATTTCGTCTTCTTCTTCTTCATCATCATCTTCTTCTTCATCGTCTTCATCATCATCACTGAAGTCATCAAAATCGCTACCCAAATCGAAGTCATCGTTGTCGAAGTCTTCAGCTTTGATATGTGACAAATCATCGCCACGCTCCAATTTCCGAAGGTATGATCTACGTTGTCTAAGGGTCATTCTGTTCAATAACCGCTCAAGTTCCTGTCCTTCTCTCTGTAGATCCTTGTCCGTTTTGATATCCGATTTGCTAAGCATTGAATCACTGTTAGAACCATGAAAGTACGGCGGTATGTCAACTCACATAAAATCTTTACCAACCTTGTAACAATCTCTTTACTCTCTAAACACTTGGCGCAAACCTTTCTCTTGCAGGCACAGTCATCGCACAAAACGTGGTAAGCTTCTTTGATTGACTTTTGCTGACAGCTGGTACTGGAGAGCAAAACAAGATTAGTATCCAATTCAATGGTGATTCGGCACAAAACAACAATGAATAATACATACCACTTCTTTGGTGCTGTCAATGGCTTATACTTCTTGTACTTCTTTCGCCACAGAATGACTTCGGTGCATCTATCGCAAAGTCCATAAACTGGGAGAGCGTTGATAATTCTCGTTTTCTTCGAGTTCTTGTTAGGCTTCCATGCAGTTGAGTTCTGATGAGCTTGAGCCTTCTTCTTATTATTTCCTTTTCTCTGTGTAGATTTATTCTCGTACACAGACATTGCAAATGGTGATCAGCTCGGTTTTCGAGATTCCACAAAACTTGCTTGTTACTGAAAAAAAAAAAGTCTCTCCATTGTGACTTGATTTTTTTTTCCTATTCGAGTTTCTAGAATCGTCACATGACTGGCAAGTATGAATGGGTGGAAATCAAAGCTCCTAACACAATGACACATTTTGGCTCTTACATCTGTGAGAAACTCTTAACAAAAGGCGTACGGTTATGCTTCATCCTGATAAAGTCTCATAAGATTTCGTCGAAAATATCTTCTTCCATTCTTACAGTATTCCTCAACATAAACCTCGTATGGGTTCACGATATCTCTGGCCAAGGATCCAAAATATCAGTTCTCTTCAAGCTCGCTTACAAGGTTATATCATTAACGATTACTTCTTCAATTGCTTAAACAACAACAATCAAAAAGTGAGCACTTTAAATCGCTAGATAGCAAAAGATGAATCATAATGGGGATAGTAATACAGCCAGTTCTTCTCGAAAATGGCAAATTTGACCTCGATAATCTTTCTGCTTTACAGTCTTCTGTATCTAATTTTTTGACTATGAGCATATCCTGAAGCTCATGTAACGCATATCTTGTGATTTATTGTTGTACTTAAAGATGTTAAGATCAGCTGTATCATACGTGTTAAATGAAGACAAAGAATTATACCAAAAAAATAAAAAAAGATGATAAATGAGAAAAATGCTATTTCGCATGACCATTCACCAATTCACTCATTCATTACTGGCATTCGAGACCTTAGAGTCTCTTCTAATACTTGTTGTACTATCGATAAATCTCGATCCAGTCTGGTTCGCCAGTTGTTCACGGTCCCTCTAATAGCAGGTTTCCCGTTCCATACCGTCGAACTGACGTACGTTTTTTCTGTCTTCTTGATAGCGTCGATGAATTCGTCGTTTCCTCCAGGATGCGCCCATTGTTTGGCCGAGACGCGGAATAAGAATGTGTGGAGGTAAACTGGGGTAAGGAGCTCCAAGTCCGGATGTAAATCTATCCATTCACCTAAGCTTACCGCAAACTTGCAATTATTCTCGAATAATTCTTGGTACCCCTTGGCTCCATAGGTCAGCAGCGACATGTACAATGGTAGAGCTCTAAATCGACGAGAGTATTCGATACCAACGTCCATAGGTTGAGGAACGATGGTCTTGGCGGATTCAAGGTATGCTGCCTTGACTCCTCCAAAAACTTCTAAGCACATATCGATGTGCTTGGTGTAAAACAATCCACAGTCATAAGGCACGTTTAACCACTGACGTTATGTGTTAATCATCAGTTAAAACAAGCGAACAATGGCAAGCAGTTACATACCTTGTGAGCATCAGAAGTCATACTATCTGCCAATTCAATATGCGCAGCAGATGAGGCATACGAAGGCATAGCTCGAGCATACATACCATACGTTGCATCAATATGCAACCAAGCATCATACTTGGTACATAGCGCTCGAATCTTGTCTATATCGGCCGTGAATCCACCAGTGTTAACCTGAATCAATTTGTATCCGAGTAAATTGGTCATGGTAGCTACCGCAAAAAATCAAAGCATTTGTACCTCACCACACCCAACAGAAACAATAGAGGCTTCGGAATCACCATCTTTTTGTTCTTTGAGAATTTTCTCTAGTCTTTTCAAGTCCCAATTGCAGCCTCGATTGTCCAAAGAGACGTCGATATAGTTACTACGTCCTATTCCGGCCACTCCAACTGATTTGACAACACTTGAATGAGCGCGACCACCGATGATTTTGATAGTTTTGCCACAGAAACCATCTTCTGCGACGTTGATATTGAATCGTTTCTTTGCAACCCACTGTCTGCCAATTAAAATGCCAGTGAGATTGCTTGCTGTTGCTCCTGTAGTTAGAACTTTTCCTGGAAATGCATCTCTTGGGATATGGCCGAGGTCTAGGACCATATCAAGTGCCAACTGTTCGATTGTGAAGGCATTTGATTCCTTTGGTTGATGTAAAATTATATTCAAATCATATAATGTTGTCAAAAAGTCACCAACAATAGCCGCTGGAGTTGTTCCTCCCATGATCAAGCCAAAATACCTAGAAAAGTTATATAGTCAATCAAGTGAAGCAAAACTTGTCATATCTATGCAAATGTTCACCTTGGCCCATTCATATTTGGAGCATTATTCAACACGTTTTCAAGCATTTGAGAGAGTGTTTTGTCAAGAGGCTGGCCCCATTCTGGAAGGCGGGTTGATATCAAGAGTGCTTCCTCCTCTTCGTGATTGTGATTCAGCTGAACAACAGGTAGATCATGCACATTGTCATTGCGATCAAGAGCAATTTGGACAACTTGCTCCAAAGCGGCTTGGAACTCGCTTCGAGAGATATGCATCGTTTAAAATGACAAGCAGAAGCTAAAAAGAAGTATTTAATTGGAATCACTACACTAGATGATGCCTCTTATGTTAATTATTCTGGTGAAAATGATGTGCAACTTTGGCTTGTATAGCAGTATGCCAATAGGAGCCTCCAAATATTGACACCCAGGGATGCATATTCCGATCATCTAAGCTGTCATATAATTTCCCAAATGCATCGATCTTAGGGATGCATATAACGTTATTGTTATGAACAGCTTAAATAAGTTCAAGTTCTCCTTTACTGGGGTAAGGCTAACGAACTTTCCAGAAAACAAAAAAAGCCCGCGCAAAAGGGATTGCATGTTACCCCATCACAAAGCTTATTTGTCGAATCCAGACATAACAGATTACGAAAAAGGAGAAGAAATGACGGACAGCAGCAGAAGCTTTTAATGAGAAGACATCCTCTGTTCGACGTTGCGCGGTTGGACAACGCCACTATTTTATGGTAATTGTGACCATAGCATTTGCATTGCTTATTTGGGGCGACTGCAATTGTTCCTTCATATTACGCGTCCACAACAAAAGCATAGATGGGAGGAAGAGTCCCCTTCAATACTAGTAAATACCCGTATAATGAAGAATTATTTATTCAGAGCCATTCATGAGCTTTCCGTTCAAGGGTTGCCTGAATTCAAGTTTTTCATTCATTGATTCAAATTCAAGCATTGAATTTATGTTAGTAGTAGTCACTAGCAAACAAAAAGGAGACATAAGGCAATGCAGTGGGATACCCTCAGTTATTTAGACAAATGTAGGAGCTAAACGGAAGCCTAATAAAGGAATAACAAGCCTTCGACGGAGACCACAAATAGAGCCATTAAGTCTTTTCAGACATATTACATGGCGATGGATCTGATGACATCGAAACTATACGTTTTTCCTGTTATTTTTACGCCTGCAGTAGTGCGAGCAAACACCCGCGTTACTCACAAACTTTTATATGCTGGACAAGATTTAGCTTCAACGTGGAGAACCCATGCTAACATGCTAAGCAGGGAAGTGTGTCTAACGTTAGGACAGCTTTAGATATCTACATTTCAAATATTTGCAATACGTGAAAACATTTTCTCCTCCGATAAACGAACGACCGTTAATAAAAGTCCCTGACGATGAGCTTCCTGCATCAGCGAGGGGCATCACGAGCTTCATTTTTGCCGATCCAAATGTCAATACAGCTGGGTTGCTGTCATACAAATTGACTTCTGTTTGTTGTTTCCACCAATGCCCTCAATCTACGGCCTGCGATACATACGCAAATCACATCATTGTGTGCTTTATTATCAATTTTCTTCTACATGAATAGCTTCCAAAGTATTGATAACATCCTTCCAGTCCCTCAATGCCTGAGTTAAGCTGTTAGAAGGATGCATACAAATTGTGCAATGATCGACTAGTAGGCTCACCTTAGTATAAAATTCCGTTTTCACACCAGTATAGCCTTCGAGAGCGTTCTTAATTTCGACAGTTCGAGATTCCTCAAAGTACTTGTATTCTCTCTCCACTTGATCTGAAAATGAAGTTGACACTTCTTTGCTTTGCTCAGTTGCCTCTTGCAACTACAATGATCAATGTTATTAAAAAGGTAATGTTGCTAGCACCAACGCTGGGAGTAACGGCTTACTTCTCGGATACGCATATCCAATTTGAGGATCTTCTCCCTTCTCATTTTCTCCGAATCGATACCTCTGGCTTCTTGTATCTTGTCAGTAAGGTAGCCGGTAATATTGAGGCCACGATCCATCATTGACGGATGCATAGTCCTTTCTCGCTCCTTCTCTGTTGCTGCCAAATACTCTGTCAACTCCTCGTAATCAACTTGCTTTTGGTCGCGTAATTTCAAGACGGTCTGCAATACAAGGTCTTAATACTGTGCTGCCGCTTTCATTTCCATTTCGTCGTGTATCTCACCTTAACGGCAGTACAATATGCGATGTACTCGTGTATTTCACTGATCCAATCAGCCTCGCCCTTGTCAGACTTAGAGAAAACTACGTCAATAGATGCATAACAGGTATCTTTTTTTTCAGTAACTCGCTACTAACCAGATTTTTCATAGCTCTTGAGTACTCAGTTGCTGTTTCCGCAAATCGCAGTATTGGAACTGTAATGCCGCTTTCAAGATTCGCTAGCCCTTGCATACTGCTAGCGAATTCCTTGTAATCTTGGGAGAGCTCTATTTCAAAGGGCAAACTTTTGCATAAACGTCCGGTTTGACAAACAAATATTTCATGCTTACGACCTTACCTTCTTGTCGTTTGTTGGTTCGATTCAGAGTCTTCTCGATTAGAGTCAAGTTCTCCTCCAGTTTATCCAACTGTTCTTTCATATTTACAAACCGTTCGTCTGGATTCTTAATTTTACTGAATGCATTGAGCAATGAATCACTAAAGGTATCAAGCATGGTCTCTTGTTGTTCGCGTAATGCACGAGCAGAGGTATCGTTCTAGAATGAGTATGAGTGATAAATTATAGTCATGAATTAGCGGAAATTATAGAAACTTTCAAGTGCATGACCTACTTACAAATTTCGGTGACTCCAGGAACATCTCAAAAAATTCGGCGTTGCTTAGTATAGGGTGTCTACCAATCCTTTCAACAAAGTTTTGCAAGCTGGCTCTTCGCTTTTCCACAAAATCACCTCCGAAGCGGTCTCCTCGGACATACTCTGATTATAAAATTCATCAATAAATCATGCTAGTCATCGGTAACTCATAGGGCTTGATAAAAGTTAGCTTACCCATCCGATGCTTCTCGGGTAAAGAAGGAACAAAGCAAGCGGGGAAATGAGCATTTAATACATTATATAACCAAACAAAGTCTTGAAAACGTCTTCGCACTGATGCTTTCTGAAATATTTAAAAACACACATCAGAGATACTGAAAAGTGACATTCATGTACCAACAACGTAAACTGTGGATACTTACATCGGAGGTGATCAGATAAGACATGTACGTGGATTGGCCATCCGTTTCCTTCTCAGGGTCCGATACTCGAATGTTTCGGTCTGTAATAATATGAGTCGTCTTGTAGGCGCTTGTTGAAGGGTTATTATAGATAGTTGTTGGGGCAAGCTGTGATTCGAGGTAAGGATTGAAGACGGGTCGATTAAGGTCGTAGTTGGTGGAATAGGTGTCGGTGAGATTACTTGTCGAAGCTAATGAGTCATTCTGTTCATAATGGTATTATTATTATTATTATTATTATTTGATTTTTTTCTCACAGGGCCATGCTTCTATGCTTACTTGGCTTTCAAAGTTATTGTCGAGCTTCAAGGTACTGTTCATGGAATCTGCAATGTCCGACAATGGGTCAATAGTAGCCGTGTCAGCATGTCGACTTTTGCCGAGGGGGCTACTATCGTCCATTCCGGTGGTAGCATCTTGTATATCCCACTGAACGCTGTCATATTCGTCGGTTTCTTCCATGATGTACTGGAGTGAGCGCACTTCGAAGGCCAAGTCGAATGACTTAAAACGGTCAGCCAAGCAAGCGGGGAATGATCACGTGTGACTGTCTTCCAAGCTCAATGGCTTCACAGCTCGAGAATCGCGACGCTGTTCTTGAAGTTGAAGAGAGGAAATGGTAAGTTGTGTTCTCCACAAAGAGTAGACAAATGCGCGGAATCCCTTGAACTAAGACTTACGTCTACATGACTTTAATGTAGCCCACTACATATATACCAACTGTGGTCAAAGATGACGGTAATAATCTCGACCAAGCGCCAAACAACGATTCGGAAAAGTATCATATAAACTAATGCCACAACAAATAACTTTTAGCTCACAGAGAAGGAGTTTGGGGTGTAGCCTGGTCATCTGTGACCGATACGGTTATAACTGGATCGTTGGACTGCACTGTAAAATGCTGGTAAGGGGATTCGGTTAAACCTCATCCATTTATATCACACGGATAGTTGATGGACATGACATTTGTAGGGATGGAGCATCCGGAGACGAAAAATTCAAACTGGAAGGACATAGTACAGGAATCATTTCTGTGGATACCAATAGGAGTGGATCATGTAAGTCAAATCAGTATTGTTATTGTCACATTTTAGTACTTCTGACAAGTGTTGTATTCAATGCCAGTGGCTATATCAACATCAATCGATTCAAACATTCGTGTATGGGATTTGGAAAATGAAGGAAAGCTATTACATAGCATTTCAGCGCCACCAGGAGAGGCATGGACATCCAAGTGCAGCCCTGATGGATCACATTTCGCTTCTGGCTCATACAGCGGCCATCTGAACATTTACAATATTGAGAGTGGTCAACAAGTGTCATCGCTAGCAACAAAGAAGCAATTCATCATGTCAACTGCATATGTAAGTCTTATGATATCAGAGTTACCGAGATGCTGGCGAACCAACTGACCCTGTCAATAGAGTGCGGATGGCAAATACTTGGCCTGTGGAGCCGAAACTGGCATCATATATGTCTTCGATGTTGAAACTAGTCAGTTGGTACACACATTATCAGGTATGTTTCCAAATCTATGTCCAAATTCTGTGATTCACCTATTCAATATTACGATATTTAGGACATGCAATGGCCGTTCGAACGTTATCGTTTGCTGCTGATTCTCGAACGTTAATAAGTGGATCAGATGATAAACGGATTCATGTGTATGATGTTGAACA
The DNA here is from genome assembly GCF_025399195.1 of Umbelopsis ramanniana AG. NCBI lineage: Eukaryota > Fungi > Mucoromycota > Umbelopsidomycetes > Umbelopsidales > Umbelopsidaceae > Umbelopsis > Umbelopsis ramanniana. Next base: position 225,758 of record NW_026252110.1, read on the forward strand.
TGGACAAGTGGCAGCGGCACTCACTGGTCACAACGACTGGGTTTTGTCGGTGGCATCAAATCCCAATATCTCCAAACAGCAAATGGCAAGCGCAGGTTCAGACAAACAAGTCAAGATATGGGATCTTGGAATGCGACAAGTTCTGGAAACTCACGAAGTCCATGTAGACCAAGTCTGGGGTGTTTGCTGGAATTCAGAAGGTACAAAACTTGTATCTGCTTCTGACGACAAATCTATCAAGTGGTTTGCTGCTAGCGGCTCAGGATAGACAATGTGTATCGATGCACCATTCTGTAAAGATGATCATGATAGAAAGTTCAGTAGTTAGAATTCAATGTTTAGCTGCAAGTGATTGACGGCCAAGGAAAGGAAGTACGCGATGGTATAAAAGTGCTACTGCCAGCGACTTTCAATTTCTACCTCCCTTAATTACAGAAACCAATTTCAGTTTGTCGGCCCAATTAAACACGCAAAAAATTATTTTTTTGGCACCCAAATTTTTTTTTTTTTGTCTCATTCACTGGTTTTGTCACTAAGATCGGGGCTCCAAAACAACCTGCCGGGCAGAGTGGCCGACAGATATCTTCTTTTTCATCTCCAATTTTATTACATCTTGTCAGACGAAAAGTCATGGTGAACTCAGATCGGCCCTACACAGTTGACGATAACGTTCGTTTCATAAACTCAACTGTTAATTCAGTATATGAGTTGGTAGCTCTGATTCCAGGATCAGACATCATTATGAACTACCTCAAAGAATCATACCAACATGATCCCTTTCGTGTCGTCCTTGAGCTGTTCCTTGTCTTCTTTGCTATCAAATACATGCTAGCCAAGCGCTATAAACCCAATGATAACTCTGTCAAGTTGACGAACAAGGCAAGTTATATTACTATATCTTTCGGCACATGTTAGATAATTTGAATTTCAATTAATGGCACATACTGACATGGTGTTTGGCTTCAATAGGAGATTAATGAACTTGTTGAAGAATGGCATCCAGAGCCTCTTGTGCCTGCATTGAGCTCTTTCGATCGCATGACCTTGGAAAAGACTCCTGTTATTATTGGACCTCAATCTGCAAAGCCAAAAGTCGCTGGGCATACAAAGCCTCTACTCAATCTTGCCACTACCAATTATATCAACCTTGTGTCTTCTGAACAGATTAAGGAGAAGGCTATCAGTACGCTTAGAAACTATGGTGTAGGTTCATGTGGACCTCCCGGTTTCTACGGAACTATCGATGTACACATGGATTTGGAAAAAGATATCGCTAGATTCCTTGGTACTGATGAATGTATCATCTATGCCCAAGGTTTCTCTACCATTTCATCTGTCATTCCTGCTTTCTCTAAGAGAGGCGATCTTCTTGTTGTGTAAGTTACTACATGTGATATATTGTGCTGAACATGACACCATACTGAGTCAATCACATTATTAGCGACGAGGGTGTCAACTTTGCTGTTCAGAAAGGTGTTCAAATCTCACGTTCAAATGTCCGTTGGTTCAAGCATAACGATGTTGAAGACTTAGAACGAGTCCTTGAAGAAATTCGTGTTGATGACCTTGTGGTAAATTAATCAACACAATTATGTCGATGTAACTGGTATTTCATTTATTTATATTTGACATTTGACAATTGTAGCACAAGAAGCGCTTGACAAGACGTTTTATCGTTACCGAAGGTCTATTTGCAAACTATGGTGATATTGCTCCCCTTTCAAAAATTGTACGTGTTCCGTTACAGACTTTTTTCTTTTTCATAATATCTTGCTAACTTTGACCCATGCCGTTTGCTTCCAGGTTGAATTGAAGACCAAATACAAGTACCGTTTGATTCTGGATGAATCCCAATCCATTGGTGTTTTGGGCAAACGCGGTGCTGGTTTGACCGATTTATTCAACGTCAACCCTAGCCAAGTCGATATGATCGTCGGTTCCATGTCGACCGCTCTTTGTTCGTCAGGAGGTTTCTGTGCTGGCTCTAATGAAATCATTGATCATCAGCGTCTCTCTGGTTCCGCATATTGTTACTCTGCATCTATTCCCGCCATGTTGGCAGTTTCTGCTAGTGAAGCTCTGAAGATCATTCAACAGCAGCCTTCCATTCTCACCGAGCTTAGTGAACGCATGCAATCCGTTCGCCAAACTCTTAAGCACAAATCAATGGAGCCGCTGATTGATCTCTTCAGTGCCGACATGGACTCTCCTGCACCATTCTTACATATCCGTGCCAAGCCAACGTTCTTGAAGCTCCACTTGAAGGGTGAAGAGACTGAAGTTTCCCGCGAAGACGAAGAGCGACTTCTCCAAGACGTCGTTGATGAGTGTGCCTATCAAGGCGTTCTCATCACTCGTGCCAAGTATGTTGTTGAGCAAGAGAGACACTGCCCTAAGCCTAGTATCAAAATCTACGCTACTACTGGTCTTACAAAGAAAGAGACCGAAAAGGCAGCTTCTGTTGTCAAGGCTGCCATTATCAAGGTATTTGGCAAGTGGAGACGTGCCTAGGAACCTTGCCTGCAAAACCGGCGGCCCCAAACATTTCCGGATTGATACAATTTGCGTTTAATTTTGTTGCTAGCTTTAATAATATATAATTTTCGTTTCCATCATTGGGTGAGCTGTTATCGAGTATTTTTTGAAGGATGGTTTGCAATAGCTTATACGAACTTTAGCAGTATCAAGGTGTATGGCGTGTTCGATAGAAGCACCAATGTCGGGCAATGAGTGGCAAGCGGGGGCAAAACGGATCAAGCTCGAGTTTGTCGACGTCATCAAAATTTTCAATAAGCCAAAAAATAACTACAGGCAGAGCGGTCGGTTACTAGCACCAAGTACAGTCAACATGCGTTTTACAAAGTCTCTTTTTCAAGCTGTTACCAAGGTCAGTATTCATCTTGTTTGAATGACATAATGTGGAGCGTTCAATTTCCAAACATTGGACAATTTACGACGATTTCAATAATTTGCCGTTTCAACCCCCATGGAGGATTGAATCTGACTTTTTTTCAAATGTACTAACGCTCGTGATATCTTTCTAGTCCACCACAGGCCTCGCTGGTATTCCAGTTCACCCAAACCCTCGCCCACATTTGATCAGCACATACAACGCCACGTTGACTGCAGCTTCACGTCTCCCTGCCACCGCCGTCTATCGTCAAGCCGTTGAATCTGTCACGCAACATCGCTTGTCCGTCGTCAACGCTACCGAAAACGTCAATGAAATAGAAGAGCAGTTGAACGCTGGTCAGATTGAAGAAGTCATCTTGCAGGCTGAAGATGAGTTGAAGTTGCTCGCCAAAATGGAGGAGTGGAAGCCTTGGGAGAACCTTGAAGTTCCCACCCCAAAGGGTCAGTGGGATTATAACGGAACCAAGGAGTAGAGCCCATACATGTAGTAATTAGAGCCTGTTGAATACCGCCATAACAACCCACCTAAAAAGAAAAAATTACAAATCTTTCATTACAACCAAAGACTCTTTTTAATTTTTTTTTTTTTGGGCAATGCATCAAATGATGTGTGATTATGCCACGTTATAAGTGGATGGCACACCACTTGTGCTCGGTGGTTTATGATGTTGGCTGCTTTTATGCATGAGCGCACTTGCCTTTGCTGCCAAACAGCATCATCCATGATGCAGCGCTGGAAACAGATACATACCGATTAAGCTACTGTTTCTAATTAGGAATGGGCAAGTTTCCAGTTGAACCGAAAAGGATCTAAACTAAGCATGTTGGTGAGAACTTCTCTTAACCGCAGACCCACTCTCCCATAAATATACTTTACGCAGTAACGAATGTGTAAAGACTCTTCCACTTCGAGACAAATGTAGATGATGGTTAAGAAGAGAAAGTAATTGTGAAGGACTTGGACCCGTCAGATTACCAATCTGTGCCAAAAAGCTCCACTGAGGGTCCAGGTGATCATAATCTTTGCCACGCAAACCTTGCTTGCTACAAGATCGATTAGACAACCCCATAATTGGTGGTGGCCATGGCTGGGAAACCACTTTTTCCGTTTTTGAAGATTTGCCAATTTCAGCCCCGTACTTAGCTTTTCTCGACCACTGAGTCCTTTACCCGTACCTTTCCCGCGAACAACACAAATCGTGTGTCCTCACACTACCGGCAACCATCTTTCAACATTAAAGTTGGCACACCGTTGTCATGGCGGATATTGTAGGTGTACTCTCTGTGTTTCATTTGGTAGTCTGCCACTGTGGTTGCATGGCGGCGTTTTCAGATCATCAGTTCTAGCAACTCATTGTGTTATCCCTAATCAGCCAGGACCGGGAAGTGTAGCTAACAATCTGGCAAGAAAGCAATCAGCGGATATCGCACTCGGTACTTTTCGACCTCCTCCATTCCCTTCTTCTAACCCGGATCACCGCTGTCAGGAGTTTGTTTCACCAGAAGGGCGCTACGACCTCTATCATGAAATTCTATTTGATTCATTGATTCCGAACTACAACATTGGAACAACCGTCAGCCTGGTGTCCATTAAATACAAGGATTCATCGAAATTAGAAGGACTGGGTAATTTATACTCAAATAGCAGCTCCACTACAACTACTTCTGAAACGGTGGCTGCATCCAATTCAGCCGATTCAAATGATTCGGACGAAGAAAATAGCAACACTTTACATCCACCTTCACCGGTAGCAACGGCTTCCAATGTCAATGGAAACAAGCAAATGCATGTACTGAGACGAAAGTTCTCTCTCCAAACTGCTGCCGCCTCGCAAGAATCCCCGAATTCATTGTCCTCTCGGCAAATGACCTCTATTGAAGGAGGTGTGGGCAGCAACAACGCGACATCGACCCTCTCGTTTTTAACCAGAGGCCACACATTATCTGGGAATGGTAAAGCTCCGCGCAAACCTAAAACCAGCATCACCAAGTCCAATTCCTCGTTTGTGCAACGTATCATTACAAACGATCAGCTAGCCAAAATTCTTATCGCAAGGACAAGCGACGATACCAATTTATTTTACAATTGCGGTACCAGTTTTGTATGGATGGATGCTACTGGCCATCCCAAAGAACCACTGTCCCGCATTATCTTTGCTCGCTCATACCCTACAGTACATGATGTGAACATGCTTACAAGAGGGTCGGATCATCTTGACGTTATAATAGGCTTTTCCACGGGCGATATTTTATGGTTTGATCCGCTATGCAACAAGTATGGAAGGATCAACAAAGGCGTGAGTTAACATAGCTTGGTCAATACATGTACGGGAGTATGTTTGTTACTGATAGTCTACACCCCTTAGGGCGTCATCAATTCATCAGCAGTGACTGCAATCAAGTGGCTGCCTGGTTCCGAAAACTTATTTATGGCATCTTTCCATGATGGATGCTGTATGATCTTTGACAAGGAGCGAGAAGATCTTGGAGCGTTTCCACTAGACTCGTCCACAACCAACGGGATTGGAGCTGGTACGACCCTAGTGTTTAACAATCCGTTAGCGAAGCCTCATGTGAGCAATGGCTTTCATCAAGTCAAAATCGAAAGCCTTCACGAGGATCTATAGTAAGTATGAATTGAGCCACATGTGATTGCTCGACTGTGATATATTGAACACACTCTCTCTCTTTCTTGGACAGCCTCAAGGTTACTAAACCGCATGTTAGAGGAGCACACAAGTGCAATCCTGTCTCACACTGGAGTGTCAGCAAAAACCCTATACATGGTATGTATAACTAGTCTTAAGTGTGGGTGTAGATTACTATTAGAGAAATTCCCAATCACTGACATGTTCGATCCTTTAGCATTCGCATTCTCTCCCGATTTCCAGCATGTTGCTGTTGTTGGTCTAGACGGCAGGCTACGTATCATTGACTACATTGACGAAAAGTTCGTATGGATGGGACTGCAGTTTTTGAGCATAGACAGTATTTAATCTTTTTTCTTATCACTTTGATCTTAGATTGCTGGACACCTATCAAACTTATTATGGCGGTTTGACTTGTGTAGCTTGGAGCCCTGATGGTCGGTATATTCTGGTACGTAGCGCGCGGCACAGCATTTGAGTAAATCTCGAACCTTCGGCCATAACTAAACTCAACCAAAATTGTAGACCGGTGGACAGGATGATTTGGTAACCATTTGGGCTTTCCGAGAACAGCGCATTGTTGCTCGCTGTCAAGGGCATAGTTCATGGGTAAGATCCATCTAGAGATATTACCTGATCAATTGATCTGCGCCTCTGATACATTTAATTTTTTTCAGGTCACCAGTGTGTCATTCGATTCCTATCGCTGTGACGAAAATGTTTATCGCTTCGGTAGCGTTGGTGAAGACGCAAAACTGATTTTATGGGATTTTTCTGTCTCTGCGTTGCATAGGCCAAAAACTGTAAGTAGAGAGAATTACACCATTGAAAAACCTCAACTGCGCCAGTGACCCTAATTTTGAACCCGCAAAAAGCAAAAGCAATCTAGACATCGTGGCGCTTCTGTGTCATCGTTTTCCAATCCTGTCCAAGGCCTTGGTAGTGGCTATTACGAAAAGCCGCCTACGCTACATCCGGTGTTAGAAAAAAACAGAGTTGCATTCTTACAACCTGTCATGGTACAAACCATTCATGCCGACCCTTGCGTTGGTTTGTATTTTAGAGAAGACGTTGTAGTCACCACTGACCGCAGAGGAAGAGTAGCAGTTTGGAAAAGACCACCATAGGCATCTAATGTAACCTATATTTTTCTATATCACATTCAATTCTTTTTTGAGACTGTACGATACGATTGGCACTTGCTCGAACCCTGTGAGCAAATGTGACCCAGTGACCGCCTAAAATTATTATTTACCCGGCCAAACTGCATTCTTAATTTCTTATTTTCCAAAAGACCCTCTATCTCCCTCTTTTCCCCTTTGTATAATTCAACAAAGAATTGACAGCCCATGCCTGATATCGATATACATGCACCGCTTATAAATGAATCGCCCCGTGAGCCCATATTATACCCCATAGATACGTTATCGGCGACGGACTCAGCCATGGAGACTGCACTGGTGCGCAAATTAGATACAAAACTACTCCCCTACTTATGCTTAATGTACCTATTTGCCGCCCTTGATCGTTCTAGTTTAGGTATGATGCATTTGCGATGGCGGTGGAAATAATGGTTAATGGGTTTATCTTGCTTACGCATTTTCAAAGGAAATGCTGTGTTGGACAACTTTGAAGAGGACCTTCATTTAAAGCCAGGGCAATTCAACAAATGTGTAATGATATTCTATGTAGGTGCCGATATCTTGTGCGTGAATGTCTTGAAGGATCTTTTGAACTTACACATGTGCATAGGCTGGCTTCCTTTTGTTCCAAGTACCTAGTAATATTATGCTGAAGAAATACTCTGCTAAGCGATGGTAAGATCATACTTTTGACGGAAAGAGGCTTAAAAGGGAAAAAAATGCTTGACGGCAAGATGATTTGATAGGTTACCTCTGTTGATGATATGCTGGGGAACCATTGCGACAGCTCATTCTCAAGTCCGCGGCTACACAGAGCTTATGGTGCTGCGTTTCTTCTTGGGCATTTGGGAAAGTGGCTTCTTTCCAGGAGTTGTCTACTTTTTGACTCTTTTCTATCGCAAATCCGAAATAGCGACTCGCATTGCGCTTTTTTACAGTACCAGTGTACTCTCGCACTCTTTCGCTGGTATCCTGGCCTACTATATCCTGCGATTGCGAGGCTCAGGTGGCATGGCTGGCTGGCAGTGGCTTTTCGTTATTGAAGGTATACCCACCATTGTCATTGCAGTTTTCGCTTTGTAAGTATCGATGTCTACCATTAGAGCATCAAGATCGTATTACTTACACTCCATTCATAGTTGGTATCTACCAGCGGCTCCTGAGACTTGTTCGTGGTTGACAGCTGAGGAGAGGGTTTTGGCAGTAACTCGACTGCATTCGGAGAACAATGTGGTTTTGCACGAATCACCTCATGATATTGATGCCAGTAACCGAGCAGAAATCATAGCAGCTATGACGGACTGGAAAGTGTGGGTCTGGATGCTTATGTTTTTCTGTGGAAGTGTTCCAAACACTAGTGTATCAAAGTAAGTACATATTGTGTTTAATGACAAACCACAGATCAGCGGGTTGCATTGCATAGTTAGAATTCCGACTAATTGATATCCCACTCAGTTTCCTTCCCATTATCATCAAAGGGCTTGGATTCGACAGCAAGCTGTCAGCAAACCTAATGTCTGGTAAGGTTTTCACTGCATGTCAATGGCGCGCTTCAAAATGACCCAATGTTGCGTGCATCGGCTAAAACCATGTTTGGTTTCTGTAGCTCCCCCATACATGTTTGCAGCTATCGTGGTATGAATTTATCGGATGCTTGTGCGCCTGGTCAAATGATTTTAAATTCACTAATCTTCGAACTTTCTAGATGGTGTATATGGCGCGCTCTTCAGACAAACACTATGAACGATCCTACCACGCCATGGCTGGTGCAGCTTTAGTTTTCCTCGGCTATCTATTGCTTCTCATTCTGACTGGAAGAAGCGGGTTATACGTTGCAGTCTGCATAGCTGTTTCAGGAATATTCGTCATTAATCCTGTCGTGAATGCCTGGCTGACCAGCAACATAGCTCCCAGCATGAAGAAGAGCGTCGCAACCGCGATGGCTGTCTCTGCCAACAATTCTGCTGGCTTGCTCGGGTCCCACATATATCAACATGATGATGCACCCCGCTACAGTAAGATTTTAAATATTCACCGCACGTTGCTGATATACCTTTAAGTCTAATTACATTGTGAAACAGTGCGGGGACACGCCATCAATCTGGCATTTATTTCCTTATTCATGCTGCTGAATTTACTACAGCGATACCTACTCCAGAGGCAAAATAGAATCAAGGCAAAGCTACTGGTGTCTGGCGAACTACAAGAGCTCCTCCCTGGGTCAAATAATAAGCTAATTGGTGATCGACAATTACATTTTGAATATGGATTATAGAAAGGACTTAGTCATAGGGAGATGTTAGGTATCAATAATAATCATTTTAATAACAGACGAGTTTAATGGTTTATCGATTTTGAATAGGAAATGATGATAGTTATTGACAGGTCCTCATAATTTGTTGAAAGGTATTAGAATGGACGAAAGTAACTACATTAATGCAAAAGCAAACGACTACCACCCATTATGACTTTATTCAATTTTATCTTTGTGGGGTCTTCTTCATTTGATTTATTTCAGTGCGTAATGGCTATCTGGGTGCAGCGTCATTGGGGAGCTCACCGTTTCGTAGTTGTCGGACGGGACCAAGCCAGAACCACCTCCAATGCCTGAGTCAGCAGCTACTCTTGTGATGGCGGCGTTGATGGAACCGTTTTGAGTGATGGCAATAGCAGCAGCTTCTGAGGATTTGCGGCGATGTAAGCTAGCACCAGCTGTCTTGAGAGCATTTTCTCTAGCAAGGGAACGCTCAAAAAGTAGATCGGGGTTTGTACAAGTTCCAAGGGCACGTCGCATTTGTGTATTGAGATAGCTAAGACCGACTTGGTATGAAGCATTCATCCATCCGAAACCTTCTCTTGGTACGAATTTGAAGTCGACACCAACGTTGCCATATTCTACCTCCACCTTATGGGTCAAGCTGACCACATCAAACTTTTCCGGCACAACGCCATTGAAGTCAACAAATGATTTGGTGATGCTATACCATCAACAGGAAAAGTTTTAGTAAACAATTTTGGGCATGACCCTTCAAAGGAATTTGTAACTTACGTAAAAAGCCATCGGTACGCCAATCGTCTAGCGATATCAAGCATTCCATATTTTTCAAAGCCCCGCCATGCCATTATTTGGTGAGGAGCCCAGCCGAATGGAAAGTCCCATTGTCGATTAGGTCGGTCCAATGATATGACACCTCTTGAAACTTCAGTACCGGATACCAGACCACCTATTACCTCGAACTTGATGAGAGAGTTTTTACTACAGAGGAATAAAAGTGAGAAGGCGTATACGTAGACTAGAACGTAAACACAAAGAGTACTCACGTCATTTTTTCTGCTTGTTCTTGACTAGCACACCCCGCCCACATCGCCCAGAACGCCGTGACGGTGTCGTATATGCTTTGCTCTTCCTTGACGGTATCGTAATCAAAGTAAAGACTCTTCTCTTCATTCCATAGGTATTTGTCAATACGTTCCTTACGCACTCTCGCTCGTTCAAACCATACTTCAGCATTTTGTGGTATGCCTTCGTAATCCTCTAAGTCTCCTTCAAAGATATCTTGGATGGCTTCGCCGATGTCCATTTCGTACTTGTACAAAAGAGCGTTGAGATCAATGGTGGCCAAATGGGCGCATCTTTTTTCATAACGATAGGTAGTGTCGTGGCCAGATTCGCGTACTGCTCGGTCATGCAGGAAATAATCATCTAGCTTTGGTTCCTTGACTTTACCACTGTTATAGAGGTCGTTGAATTCAGGGATAGTGACATTGTATTGCTTTGCGTAAGGCTCGATGATATGATCGAAGTGAGATGCTTCGGTTTCGGGCGGAATACCCAGACCAGTGGGATAAAATCTTGATAACATGGTTTTCTTATCGAGTCTAGGTTCAGCCATCCAGACGGTGTGGTATTCCTTGATAGCTGCCTTGAATGCCTCTCGCAACCACTCCTTATTCTCTTCCTCCCTATCGGTTCGCAGTCGCTCGTATACTTTGAGTGCCATGTCGGTCAAGAACGGGGGCTGTGACCGAGTAAGATAGTATGATCGATTGGCATTTAAGATTTTCCCATAGTGAAGTATTTGGTAAACAAAGTTTTCGACCATACTCTGGGCTAGATCGACTCGACCGTCCACTAGCAGACCGAGCGTTTCAAAGTACGAATCCCATCCGTACATTTCATTAAATCGACCACCTGGAACAACAAAGGGAACGCCTACAAATGATGCCTTTCCGTTGGCGTCTTGAGTCTTCTTCATGGCCAAGGCAAGAATGCCAGGTCGGTCATTGATGCTTTTAACATACTGTGGGGTGATTTCTTGTGGTAAAAGTTCGACCTCCAAGTTTAGGTGCTTTCGGGCCTCAGCCATCTCTTTGTAATATTCGTAGACTTCGGTTTCGCTGTATGGAATGTAGATGCGTGGGTTGTGATCGGCTGACCGGTTTTTTGGATCCGCACAGATAATTTCCAAACCGTCTGCGTCGATGCGTCTAGTCAGGCCATCCCAAAAATGGTGCCGTATCATGCGTGACAAGCGGTCGACGGGATTTTCATTCAAGCGAGCTTCATCCAACACAATATGCTTGCGGCCATAATCATTTGCCAAGGCCAGTTCCTGCAAAAGGTTGGATAGCATATAGGTTCCACGGATTTCGATTTTTTTATAGCCACCGGAGTCTGCTGTGCCAACCGTTAACGTTTTTGGGCCTAAGTCATTTATGGTGATTTGGAAATCGCCATCGGTGTCTTCCTGTTCCAGAATAATACGTTGCGTCTCTTGCACGTCAATAAGAAACTTGCGTGCCTTGTTCTTATCATCTTTATAGTGAAAAATAAAATTGGATGGCTTGATTAGTGAGGAGATCTACACGGTGCTTGTTTCGTATCTATTTGTGGCAGTGCGAATGTTCTAGGGCCATGCTCTGAAGCTTTTTTTAAGCCGCCAAGTCCCATATAAGGTCATACAAAAAAAAGGTGCGCCTCCATACGTCGTCCATATCGTGCTTACCATGTGAAGCTCGTCGTCTACGAGGTATCGAGTGGGCTGAAAAGGTTTCTGTACCCGTTCGTCGCTGGAAGGTCCAAAAAAAATTAATCAAACAATGAAACACAAATCACAACAAAAAAAAAACAGAATTATAAATGCGTACTGTATAGGATTTTAATCGGTTCAGAGCACCACTGGAGTTACTTCCAGTCGTGTAATAAGTACTGGCCGGCGCATGAGCATCAACGTCGTGGTCAGTGGGAGTGACATGTATGGTGGATTGCATGATCAAAAGGAAAGTGAAAGAGAAGTGAGAAAAGGAGGGAGAAGAGTTTAAGGCTTTTTATATGTGATATCCACTGAAAGAAAGAGAAGCCCCATAACCAACCGGATTACTCGTAGGATGGCAGACTGTATAAATTGCAAAGTAGAAAAAGACCTAGTGGTGGGCTGTCAAAATGCCAAAAGCACCAATATGCCGTAAGAAATTATTTTCTCCGCCGAACAACAACGGATATTTGCAATTCCTCGCAGCCCGGCAAGTACTAATAAGGTCATTCAAGTACAAAGGGAAGAAGGGGTTTCTCATAACGACGTTCAATCGATGATGCCATGTGGAGTTTCCCCATATCTTCTAAGCGGGAATGTTTCACTGGTTGAATTGAAATTGACCCTTGAATCCCCCTAGAGTGTGTGGGACTTCCTTGTCCTCAAAGTGGAAATCAAAGGGTATAAATCCTTCCTCGCACAGATCAATTCTCGTTGGACTTGAAATATACATGTATCACCTTTAACTTACTGATAACGCTCACCGTTGACAATTGCAAGCCTTCGCAATTGGTTCGATAAGGATGGGTGGTATGACCCCCCCCCCATGTTGCTGACCCAATAAAGTTGCTCTGAAATGCAGCAATTTCGATCGCTGTGTTTTTTAAACTAGCTAGTTACAGGAGAATGGACTGAACCACGCGCGATGGAATTTCCTTTCTGCGCCGTAAAAAAGCTTTTAGAGTGGGTGTTAGCATTGTCGTACACAGTAGGATTGGTTTCCGGTATTCTCCAGGTTATACCGTAGCGCGAAATTGGACCGAGAACACGACGGTACACCAATACAATAAATAAATAATAATAAAAAAAAGGTTCTACCCAACCAAAAATTGTGGAGTGGGAACCCTTTCGATCTCTCATGCTTTGTTTACCTACATCTGTAAGTGCTCTGGACTTTGGCCTGGCCTGATTACTGTATTTTCTTATTCACTCCTTTATTTTTTTCTCACATGGCTTATTAGGGTGCTTTTCTCCGGTTGTTGAAAAGTCAAAATTCCCAATCTCACCTCCTTAGATGATGAGTCAATGAAATGGGATATCTATCTATCTACTTCCGCGGAATCCCTATGAGAACAAGTTCATCGTGGAAAGTTCCCTAAATTCGTAATGTGTATTAATGAGGGGTGACATTGTATTAATAGAAGCGACATTGTGGGGACTTACTCCGTAGAAACCTACATATTTCTAAGATTCTAGATGTAAGGTTAAAGAGGGTCTCACAGCCTCCGACTCCTCGTCTCTCATCTGCCACATTTTGCGACCTCATTGCGTGTACCGCATGAGCACATATGCTGTAACCTGTGTACACAAACCTTCCATTCCTTACCAATAAAGCAACAAGCAGTGTTAAATGTTTCCCGCGACACCGTGTTTATTGAAACCCAGATGTCAAAAACTTGTGAGTGGCAAGGTCAAGGGAGCTCTCCTTTGCATATCATAGCAACTTATGTCATCAGTGAGCGTTGACAACGTTTTCTTTTTATTTTCTTTGGTGTATTTTGAAAGTTACAGTCAAAACGATAGTCGCATGACTGGAAAACATAGGCACTGATACAATGACATCCGTCTTACACGTTCGGAATTCAAGCTCTTAGATGTTTTTGAACGGGTTTCAGTGCGGGTTGAATCCCTTTATAATAGCAATGTTGCGCCGCGAGTACAACCGCAGACATACCATTCTTCATCGTGATGTGCTTGACAACCTCGACAGTCAAAAATCAAACGCGGATTTAACTTTTGTAAACGATAACATGCGGTCTTGTGAGGCAAAGCTGTCGTTTATACGGTAGACTTTTGGTATTCCTCTGTTTGAACGCGAAGCTGGGACTGCAGACCCAGTCAGCAGCCCTCGACTGGCTTTGAGCGCTTGCACACACAGTGAAAAATGGTGGCCAAAAAATGTTATCACTCAGTTGATGTGATTCTAACCCCGCACTCCCTTCTTTCCGTGACCGTTTCTCAAAAAAGTTCAAGTTGAACCAATTTTTTCTTCCATTCAGCATTTAGAAAAAAGTGATTTTGCATTGCCTTCAAAATGTTCGAAGAAGACGGTGACGCACTGTTCGATGTATTCGACTCTGAAGTTCCAATCAGTGAATTCACTAACGGAGAACTCTCCAGTGGCACAGATCACACTGCTGAGCAACATAAAAATCTGAACAAACAAAATAATCACAGCCGGGATCCATCGAACAAAAGAACATTACAGGATTCCGAAGTCACTAACGGCCAAAAAGATGCCAGCAACGTTAAAGGCAATAGAGACGACGATGCCTCTAATCATGCCGTCAAAAAATTCAAACTTACTGAAGACGCTCCTCAGCCTATCGTTGCTGACGAGTTCGAACAGGAGAGCACTAGAGAAGTCGCTAATATTCCTGGCCTGCAAGGCACCGTTGCTCCAGACGGTACGGATGGACTAGTATTGAGCCACGCGGTAAGTAGTTGATGATATCTGCCTACATCTCCTTTCCGTGGACATCTATTCACGAGCGTTCTAATCCCTATTTTGCGAACAGGTCCGCCATCAAGTCGCCTTACCACCAAACTATCCATATGTCCCAATTTCCCAGCATGTTCCACCAAAGGATCCCGCTCGAACATACCCCTTCAATTTGGATCCATTTCAACGTGTATCCGTCTCATCTATAGAGCGTAACGAATCCGTTCTGGTTGCCGCCCATACGTCAGCTGGTAAGACCGTGGTCGCAGAATATGCCATCGCACTTTGCCTCAGAAACAAGCAACGTGTCATCTACACATCTCCCATCAAAGTAAGTTGATTTATAGCAATTTTGCTTACGTGCGTGTTTGTGCTGAAAACTCACCTGTGAATGCTAGGCTTTGTCCAATCAAAAATACCGTGAATTTCAAGAAGAGTTTGGTGATGTAGGCTTGATGACCGGTGATGTGACTATCAACCCCACTGCGTCTTGTCTGGTTATGACCACAGAAATTTTACGGTCTATGCTTTACCGTGGATCTGAGATCATGAGAGAAGTAGCTTGGGTTGTATTTGACGAAATCCATTACATGAGAGATTCAGGTAAGTTATATGAATAGATCCCCTCGGGCAGCTGAATAGCTTTTTCTGATCTGATACTCATACGCTCCTGTGAACTTTTTCTCCAGAACGTGGTGTGGTTTGGGAAGAAACCATCATCTTACTTCCACACTCTGTCCGATATGTCTTCTTGTCTGCCACCATTCCAAACGCTATGGAATTTGCTGAATGGATTTGCAAGATTCACGAACAACCATGTCACATTGTATACACTGACTTCCGGCCCACTCCACTACAACATTACCTTTTCCCAGCCGGTGGTGACGGTATACATCTTGTGGTAGATGAAAAATCTAACTTCAGAGAAGACAATTTCCAAAAGGCAATTGGAAGCTTAGCTGATGCTCAGGGAGATGACCCCGCCAACGCTCAGGCAAAGGCCCGCAAAGGCGGAAAATCTCACAAGGGAGGCCAGAAGGATGGTCCATCCGATATCTATAAGATCATCAAAATGATCATGATGAAGAATTACCATCCTGTCATCGTCTTCAGTTTCTCCAAGAGAGAATGTGAAGCTTTGGCGC
This sequence comes from Umbelopsis ramanniana AG, assembly GCF_025399195.1. Classification (NCBI taxonomy): domain Eukaryota; kingdom Fungi; phylum Mucoromycota; class Umbelopsidomycetes; order Umbelopsidales; family Umbelopsidaceae; genus Umbelopsis; species Umbelopsis ramanniana. The sequence goes on from NW_026252110.1 coordinate 241,361, forward strand.
TGCAGATGAGTAAATTGGATTTCAATGATGGTAAGCACTTTTTATTTGATCTTTTCTACCTCAGTCGCTGCCTTGTTTCTAATATATGTTTTTTGTTGGCGTGCATTGCAGAAAGCGAAAGGGACATGGTGTCTCAGGTTTTCAAAAATGCCATCAGCTCTCTCAATGAAGATGATCGACAACTTCCTCAAATTGAACACATCCTTCCCCTCCTTCGCCGTGGTATCGGAATCCATCATGGTGGTCTGCTGCCCATTTTGAAAGAAACCATTGAGATTCTCTTCCAAGAAGGTCTTCTGAAAGTTCTCTTTGCCACCGAAACTTTCTCCATCGGTCTTAATATGCCTGCCAAGACGGTTGTCTTCACCAGCGTCCGAAAATTCGACGGCAAGGACACTAGATGGGTAAGTATTTGAAAGGGGAGCCATAGCCAAAGCGGAATTTACGCCGTTTGCTGAACCATCTCGAACTTGCTAGGTGTCGTCTGGTGAATATATTCAAATGTCTGGTCGTGCTGGTCGTCGTGGTCTTGATGATCGCGGTGTTGTCATCATGATGATTGACGAGAAGATGGAGCCTGCTGTAGCCAAGGGCATGGTCAAGGTAAGATTTCTATGGCCACGAATTAGACTGTATTGACTTTGGCTCTCACACACATTGAATATAATCAGGGTGAATCCGATCGAATGAATTCAGCTTTCCATCTCAGTTACAATATGATTCTCAACTTGCTTCGAGTTGAAGGTGTCAGTCCAGAATTCATGTTGGATCGCTGTTTCTATACATTCCAAAACAACGCAAACGTTCCTCGCCTGGAAGAGGGTAAGTGGTCTACATTCACCCATGATTTTTATATTGGATGGGCGACTAATGAGATTATATCAAATTTTTATAGAACTCACACAGAAAGAGGCCGAAAAGTTAGCCATGACTATTCCCGACGAGGATAACATTGCTTCTTATTACGAACTTAGACAACAATTAGAAACCTATTCAAAGGATATGAGGGACGTCATTAATCACCCAGCACATTGCTTGCCATTCTTGCAACCCGGTCGTCTGGTTCGCATCAAGCATGAAGATATAGACTTTGGATGGAGTGTAGTTGTCAACTATCAAAAGCAGATTCAAAAGGGCAAAAATCAAGATGGATCAGACAGAGAACCAAAATACATTGTCGATTGTTTGATGCACTGTGCTGCTGGTAGCATTGTCGCAAAGAATGCTGATGGTTCTACAGTTGGCATTCGACCACCCAAGCAAGGCGAACCTGGAGAGATGATTGTAAGTTGAAAGGAGGTTGCAGTTTGATTGTTGATCCAAGTATCTTCCGTCGAAATACTAAACAAAACTCCTTATCTTTTCTTTCTTTTCGCTTCTTAGGTCGTTCCTGTCACCCTCTCCACCTTGGATGGCATCAGTCACGTTCGTCTCTTCCTTTCAGGCGATCTCAAGCCCGTTGAGGAGCGAAATAGTGTTTTGAAATCTATAATGGAGGTTAAGAAGCGATTCCCTGAAGGAATTCCCCAATTGGATCCTATTGAGAACATGGGTATCAAAGATGAAGGCTTTAAGAAGCTAGTTCGCGTAAGTCATGTTTGAATTAATATGGCCACATGTGAAGTGCACAAGTTAACACAATTATTGTTTTCAATTGCTTTCTATAGAAAATCGAAGTATTGGAATCCAAGCTTTTGTCCAACCCTCTTCATAATTCACCCGAGCTTTCCAAACTATATGACAGCTATGCCAAGAAGATGGAGTTGACCAACCAAATCAAGGCACTCCGCAAGCAAATCTCACAAGCACACTCAATTGTTCAACTGGATGAGCTGAAATGCAGAAAGCGAGTCATGCGAAGGTGAGTGCTATGGATGCTAATTTCAGTGTCTGTGCTGTTCGGTCGCTGACCTTATCATCATCCGAAACTATAGACTTGGATTTACAAGTGCAGCTGATGTCGTTGAGATGAAGGGAAGAGTAGCTTGCGAGATCAGTTCCGGTGATGAACTTCTTCTCACTGAATTGATGTTCCACGGTGTATTCAACGACCTTTCTGTTGAACAATCCGTCGCATTGCTCAGTTGCTTTGTTTTCGACGAAAAGGTGAGTTGCCAAGTGGTTTTTGGCGGATTTGCTCAAAGTCTTAAGTCACTGAATGTTTTGTCCACAGAGCGAAGAAACCCCACGTTTGAAGGAAGAGTTGGAAGGCCCTCTGCGTACATTGCAGGAAGCAGCTCGTCGAATTGCAAAGGTTTCTCAAGAATCCAAGCTTAACGTTGACGAAGAGGAGTATGTCAAGAAGTTCCGTCCAGAACTCATGGATGTGGTGTTCGCTTGGTGTCAAGGCGCAAAGTTCTCTCAAATCTGTAAAATGACCGACGTGTTCGAAGGTTCCTTGATTCGTGTGTTCCGACGACTGGAAGAGCTACTTCGCCAAATGTGCAGTGCTGCCAAGAGCATCGGTAACACTGAATTAGAAAACAAGTTTGCTGAAGGTAAGGGAATATGCACAAACCTGCACTTGATGTGCTACTTTCACTGTGGAAAATCGTTGATTTACTAACTGATGTACTTCTCTGCAACTCTTTTTATAGGTATTAACAAGCTTCATAGAGACATCATCTTCGCAGCATCTCTTTATTTGTAATTTTTTTTTTCATGCTTTCGCAATCGAGCTATTGACTTTGGCGCACTTTGATCCATTTCGTACCATCATCATAAAAAGTAAACCTCCCCCCTGTTACTAATATCATGGAGAGTCTATTCCTGAAGTTAAATTAAAGCTTTCGACCTGACTCAAATAGTCGTTCTTGATATTTTCAATACTATCATGCAGCATTTCGTCCGACATGGTTGTGAATGGTAGCAAGCGCAGCTTTTCCACAACCTGTAACGTCGTAATGTTTATAGGTTGCATTTGTGCTCGCAAGAAAGCAGTTTTTTGATATCCAGCTTACCTCCACCGTCAGATTTTGTTGTCTCTGTAATTTACCTGCCGATGACATTTGTTTGCGCTGGTCAGCCAAGCGCTGAAGCTTTAAACAAGGTGCTCGAAGTAAACCACTTTGATCAGCTTTTGATAGCATAGCGAGCTTCAAAGTACCTCATTTGCTATAGTGTATGCCCTCTGAACGATTTCGTCTGGTAGCCCAAGCATCTGAGCAGCTTGCAGGCCTGTAATTTTAGCGGTTTCTAGTGGTTAGATTGAGCACATCAAAGAACGACTGGGTACTATTTCATACCATATGATACAGGATTTGCTCTGCCGTCTTGAACAAGATAATGAAATCTCATTGAGCACTGATTGTCATCGGTGTTCTTGCGAAGGAAATTAGCCGGAAATCCATGACATTTGAAAGTGTTAGCCTTACCAAGTCTACCATTAACTGTAGTTTGACAACATTGGGGTACACATCCAGAGTGTAAGTCAGCTCATGCAAATGAGTTGCAAAGTACACAAATGCCTTGACATATGCTTCGGGTTAGTCCATTGAAAAAATGTATTAAATGAGACATATGGCACCAGTTTTGTTTTTACTTTTGTATCTATTAGCTCCTCACACACCGCAGTCGATATTGCCAAAGCATCGCAAGTCGAAGTTGCTGTTCACTAAATGAGCCAACGTGCAGAGTAACAAGAACTGACCTCAATGCTCTCACCTCTTCCCATTTCATCCATAATAATGAGACTCGAGTCTGTCACATTTTGCAACATATACGCGATATCCCTCATTTCCACCATAAAGGACGAAATTCCTGTCTCTGCAGAATCATCAACTGGAAGCCTTGTGAAGAGCTTGATAGGGTTCAACGACTACGACGTGTAGAGATATAGTCCCGGTTTAATTGACCGACTTACATAATCTGTTGGCCGAAAGCATGCATACTTGGCCGGAACACTGATGATGAAAACATATTGTGAGCATTGATACATTCATCATAAATGACCCGGTGACATGTGAAGTCTTACAATGACCCAATATGAGCCATGATCACCAACATAGCAATTGTACGAAGGTAAGTTGACTTTCCGCTCATGTTGGGCCCAGTTACAATCTGGAAGTTGGTAGTGTCAGACGCAAATATATCGTTTGGAACAAATTGAGTGCAGGAAACTCGTTCTCTAATGGGATGCCGACCGGCCATTATGGCTAGAGTGTCTGAAAACTCGGGTCGAACTGTTTGCTGGCGTTAACAACGTGCTTTAGCCACAATCAGTGATAACAGAGCCAAGCTTACCATAGTCTGCAACAGTACACATATATGTAAATGCTACACAAATGTCCAGTAGTGCAATTGCCTCCGAAAACTTGTAGAGTATGTGTATACCGCTGCGTATGTCGTCCATGATTTTGTTAACGTAGCTGCAAGAAAGCAATTTTTAATTTTGATGTCTAAAAAGTTTTTCTTCATTCTTTCTTCCGTTTCGTATCTTACCCATCCGAATGTCTATATATCTCTGAGAGGGACTCCGAAACACGATAGTTGAGTTGAAGCTTTTCATAGTCATGATTATTCTTGTGTTCGAACGCTATATCCTCGCAGTTTTGAGCAACTAACCAACTCAATGCTTGTGAAATGCAATTGTCGTTTTTTTTGGATGACACTTATAAATTGCTCTTGAAGCTCGTCTCTGGCGGTAGCATCTACTGGAAGAGACAGATAGAATCCATTTTTCTCGCTGAACTGAGCCTTGATATTCAACGATGTCTCCTCTGCAATACATAAAAAAAACAAAATAAGCTTTCATCAACGTGTAGTTGAGATTTCATCTGAGGCAGTAAAATACCACAATAGCTTGCAACAAGATCGTATATGTCGTTGACTGCTTCTCTGTAAGTCTGTCGAGCTTGAAATGTGCGTTATGGATGGGGTTGCTGTCGTTCTTCGAGGCTAAAAGATTAAATGTGCATACCAACATCCAGCATTCCGCATAATCCGGTCTTGACAGCGTAGCATCTCTGATGGCGCATACCTAAAGCTGATTTCTGATACCCTGCATCCTCTTCGATCGATTCGGTAATGAGCAATAGAAACTGCCCTGTACGTACTTGAGTCCATCGGCATAGCTACTTAAGTAGAAATGAATAGTTCAAGCACCCACCAATGATTGAGTCCTCCATAACCTGTTTAATACACCATTAAATACAATACCCAATTGATCGTTTCATTTTCTCTATAAAAACCTCTTTAATGCTTAAAAGTAGTGCAGATTTTGGTATCCCTAGTGCTGTGACTATTGGTTTCACAGATTCTAGGCAACTTTTGAGTATTAGTAATTGATTAATGTTGTTGCAAGTGTTTTGAGAGTGTGCTTTCAATGGTTTCTTGATGATCTAAATTGGTTACAAAATTGGTTACAATCAGTGATTGAAATGTTAGCTGAAATCTACATACCATTGCTATGGCCCTGTCTAAATCCGCGAAGGATGAGATTGCTGAAAATGAATTCAGTTGTTGTGAACGTGAATAGATAATCAACTAAAGGAAATTATTAGAAGATCACCTTTTTTGACTCCAAAGAACATGTCCTGAATTTTCATATGTGTTAATAAAAGAACAAAAGTTCTTTTGAGCTTTTGTTTTTACCTCATTCTGACTCATTTCTGAAAGGTGTAAGTTGTTACTGAATACTATGGTTTCTGTCAATGACGTTGGATAGACAAAATATACCTTCTACCGCATCGAGCCTTGCCTCAATGATCGATATATCTACCAAAAAAAAGTTTAATTTGATTCCAGCGACGTTTAAGATTGTAAAACTTACCTTTCAGTGGTTGCAATATGCTTATGCGCAATAAACGACCTACCAAAATTTACATGAACATTAAGGCATCATTGACCGTAAGGCTTAATTACGACGGTGTGATAATACCTCCCATCTGAGTTGACGTATGATTGAGAATACCTTTGGAAAGCATCAGCAAACAATAAATCATGTTCAAAACAGACACTGAAGCTTACCGAAGAGTGAAAGATTGCTTTGGCCATTGGAAAGACTGGTGATGAGTTCCAAATTGCGAGCCGCTACGGCATCTGTTTGTCATAGGTAATACGACAGCTGTAGTCATTATACATGTCATGGTAAATTGATCAAAATACGCACCTATCATCATGGATCCTATTTTTCAAGACGTTAGTATACATTTGGAGTAATAACAAAGTGTAGAAGACACACCTTCCGGTCCAACATATTTAACCTTGACCGAATGGTCTCGGTATATAAAATGATCCCTATCCTGAGCGAACCTGGAATTGCTTATATCTCAATATTTTTCACAGATGTCGCTTATTTCGATAAACGAACCTGAATGCCGCCGCTGTTGCTGCCAAGCAGTAAAACCTGGTTGTACGTTCAGTGTTACCAACATTACTTGGAAATAAAAGCAAAAGTACAATTCCTTACTTCCCGGATACGCTGACTTGGAGGGAAGTAGCTTCTTGTTGTATTCCAAACCTTTTGATGCATTCCATACCTTTAATGCCAAGAATTCATCAGAGTTATATCATGCAAACACAAAAGCAGCTCCCTTCTCACTCACCAGTAACATCATTGAACAGCCTTCGGGAGACAGGCACAAGTTTTGTATCTTCTTGAATGGATTCATACATGAATTTGCATAATTTGCTTTTGGGTTCTTCCAGGTTTTTGTCGATGACTATGATCTACAAAGGTCAATGGCATCAGTTTGTTCTTTTCTTGCAGCTCCTCAATAATATCGCGCATACTTGATTTGGATTATACACATGAATCATGTGCATTGTTTTCACATACGTTTGCGTATCAGCAATCTATCAAGCCAAAGTAAGGAAGAATGGAAAATGCAGAAGATGTATGCAGGAGATAATAGAAACCTGGGAAATACAGCAGGTATTGTCATGCATATTAATGAAGCATAGACCTATCTCAGTAGCTACACCTCGGCTTTCAGCCATGGCCAAGATACAGTCGTTCTTTTGATGGCCGAAGGTTGTTGGTGGTCGAGAATATGAAGTGGTTCTTTGCCCTGATGATAGAGATAGTGACATGGCGTAAAATGAGAGGGAGAAAGGTAAGGTATAATTGGCGGTGGGGGGATTGAATGTTTAAATTTATTGTTATGTACAAGCGTTCGTGTTCGTGATGTAAATCTAATCTACATAATGTTCTTCTTTTTGCCTCTAGAAACAGCAGGTCCCCACACCTTGATGGTGCTATCTGCTGAACAACTAGCAAGGATAGGCTCTGTAGGGTGAAAATTCACGGCATACACACGATCTGTATGCCCTTCCAGTCTTTGCATCAATTCAGAAGAATTCTGATTAAAAGAAAGCAGATAAGTATACTTCGACGGTAGCAAGCAACTGATCTATCGCTCTCACCTCTCCAATATTGTATAAATAAGCATATGGGTCAGCACTTCCAGTAGCTAACAATACACTCTTCTCCTCTGTACGATCAACCAAAAATTAGCAGTTGTAGAGAGATATATACGAGTGCCTATCAACTTACCAACAGCATTATTCAGTCGACTTGGAATGGATGCATTGTCTTTACATATGAGAAATAATGATATTAGCCTTAGTAGGCGAAATAAACCAGTCAGCCATAATACATACATTCTTTGCCAGTGTAAAAAGAAGCTTTGATTGGCCAGTTCTTGTTTTTAAATCCTTTGAGAGTGTGTACAAGGCGCATGTCTGATTTTGGAGGATCCAAACCTCGGTCACATACACGAAGAACTAACAAAATTCAAAGTTAAATGGATGCAGCTATTAGCGATTGGTAAGTATCATGTAATTACCATTATCGTAGCTGTTGATCGCCATATATCTCGGTTCATCGTAATCATTCACTGTGATATACCGGGTCAGAATCAATTGATGAGAGCAGAGGACATAATCCAATTGTTACTTACAAGATCTTCGCGTTGCGTCTGTCATCCTCCGGCCAACTGTGATGTGCGAAATTGGATTGCGACTTTGATCAAAGATAGTCTCTTTGACACATTTCCCTATAGTACCGCTTTAGTTTACGCTCAAAAGCCGTGACAAACAGGGTTTTTGAACTTACGGGCTCGAACATCCCAAACTTTGACAGCACCTTTAGAATCACCTGTTATGACATGGATTCCGTCCCGCGATACATAAAGACTGTTGATCATAGCATCATTCGTTAATTGAACATCAGGGCTGATAGGATGTGACTGAAATTCGTTATTTTCAGGCTGCGTTGATGATGCCGATCTAACATCAATCATTCCTAGGACGTTCCTAGAGGTACCATAATAGAAAACGTGCGCATCTACACAAAGCATTCGGTTACTATACATCCAGCGCAATATATAAAGCAACGTGGCTCCAACTTACTGACGAAATCCCATCCGAGGCATTGCACAAACCCCTTTGTTTCCCAACTTCCTGATAATGTACCCGACTCGATATCCCATGTTTTGCAAGTTGAATCATATCCACCGGATAGCAAGGTTGATGAATCGATACTCCATGACAAATCCGATATATTGAGAGAGTGGGATTTGAGGCATAAGATCTTTGTTCAAACAGCGGTCAATACTAACATCCCATGTTTCGTCCGAGCTTTTCCATCTTTTTCATTTACTCACCTCCTTTTGACCCGATACCGTATCCCATACTCGCACAGTCTTATCAAAGGAGCCAGAAGCCAGTAGCTTACCGTGCGGAGAGAATTCTACGGAGTACACTGCACCAGTATGACCCTAAGAGGAATTGAATGATGTTATGATCTCTGCAGGCGATTATATCCAACCAACCTCCTTTGGCGGGTTTGCGCAAATACACACCTGAAGTTCATACTTGATTTCAAATGTTTTGCTTTCCCGAGTAGAGCTAGGTGCTAGAGAATGATAAACCAGTTAATGGAGATGCCAACCATCCTTATACTCACAACGTTAAACGTACCTCCATCCACTGTGCCACCTGCTGCCTCGTGAACTGCTTTGTTGATCAAATCCTGACCTTTGGTAATGACATCTTGAGCTGAGACTTCCGGATCCAAAACATACGGTAAAGATGGATACTGCAATCCTCCTTGAGAGATTGTAGACGCGTAATGGGTAGACAAGTCGTATATGCTCTTCTTCAATGTAATGTTCTCTTTCTCCAATGTGTCGACCTTTTGCTTTAACTGCTTATTTTCCTTCAGCAACTTCTCTAACTGCTGATCACGATCTGAGCTCGAAGTGAGCGACGATGTCGACAGAGGCGACCCCATGACGGTGGATCCGGTGCCTAGAGTGGACTGCCTAGGCTTCACAGACTTATCCATTCCGAATCGGGTGAGTTGAAAAATTCCTGAAGAGCCTGGAACAGAGGTGGCCCGACGGTTTATAGCCACCGCTTGAAAAATGTCCGCCATCGATCTGCAGCGGGTGGCGCTGTATTCAACTTGGTGGCCAAACCTTCTCGAAGCACACACATACTGCCTCTTCACCCGCACGGCTCGAAAACACAATGCAAAATAATTATTTCACTGGAAAATTCATACTACGCAGTTATATATGATACGCTATGGATACAATCGCGCAAAAGCAGCGAGAATAGAGAGGTAATAATAAACAAATGGATGGAAAGCACAATACATTGTAAGGCAAAAAATGGAGGAACCTTAGGATGTTCATTTTAATCCTGAAGTGGATACTTGATGTGACTGAAATTGAGGAGAAACAGAGTTTGGTGGAGTGGGTAAGTAATGGTCAACGTTGGCAGTTGGTGGCCTCTTGTCGCCAGGTGATGTTAAGGAGGCGTCTAGTAGAGCATCTAGCCTATGAGATGCTGAGAAGCCTTGCGTACTGGATGGGCGATGTTGGTATTTAGTTTCGCTTGTTCTATGATATGAAGTTTTTTTGTCTTCGCCATCGTCACTATCATGCTGACGATATGTATCTACATTCCTCATACTGTTGAGGTATCGTCCATTTGCCCATTTCGGTGAAGTGTCGGTGTTATTTGATGTCATACGTGGTCTGGAGTCAGAATCATTGCCCTTTGCCTTTGAAGAAAGTTTGTTTTGGTATTCATTCTGGGTAGTTAAATCAGGCGGAGCTTCTTTGAAGGTTGAAGGTGATATCGTTGGGGCTATTTTTGTCATAGCCGTTGGCTCAGCTCTTGCTTGTCGCTTTATCTCGTCCTCACGAAGACAGTGACTTAAAAGCTGATCTCCGTATTGCTGTAACTCTTCTATCGACACGGATAAATTAAAGCTGTTGAGGTGTAAAAACTCCAGCTCTAGGGTATTTAATTCAGCAGGTGGAAGACCGCCAACCTACAAAAGGAAATAAGGTTAGCCCGGAAAAAACAGCTCCTCACCCCCATTCCAACCATCCCGTCACATGATAGAAGTTAAGAAGCGACTAGACCGGTAAGTCTGTGGCTTTCAACAAGAATGAAGAAGCACTACCATCGATGACGATTGCGTTTTGTTAAGATGAAATTTTTACCTTGGCGTATCGTGAATTTGTAAAGAAAACATCTGAGAAATACTTGCTACCAACGGTGACCCCAGCAATAATAAGACGATGGATGTTGAATGAGTCTATCCGAAGGTTGCTGTCGTTACGTGACATACGATCAAAGTATACAAGTAGACTTAAGAACACCTATTGGTAGAAAAGAACGGAGTAGAAGATGACATAAAGTTAGCCAAAGCGTACTTTCCGTTGTATGAGGTAAACAAAAACCAAAAAGCTATGACCGCCTAACATCAACATACCTCATTTGCACATGGGGTGTACTTCAAAATGCGAGATAAATAGGAATGAATATCAATGGTGGGTATAGAACGAGCATGGAAACAGGTGTAAATGGGGCCATTCGGTCGGTCCTTGTCCAAGTCCGGAGAGGTGGTTTTGCATAGTCTGTCGTTTGTCCGCGTTATCTTCACCAATATATTTGTTAACATCTTTATCGTTTCGGTGGTTGGGAACGCCGCTAAATCAAAGTGTACAGCGGCCATGATGTGGTTTGATGGAATGGAGTAGAGGAGGGATGAGCGGAAACGAAGGCAAGACCGAAAAAAAATGAAAAATAAAAATTTGAGACCAGCTTTAGCCCCGCCTGTGTGTTGCCATTATCATCCTGATTTCCGAACATTTTACTCCATCTTTGCACAGTACATGCTGATGGCTGACGTTACATTGCTATCAGATGAATCACCATCATGTTCAATCCCAACCATCAGCCCTCAAACTTTGAGCGCCTCCCGATTTCTGCCACCTGACACTCTTATTCATATCTTCAAATACTTACCAATCTCTGCAACCCGAAATGTAGCTTTATGCAGCCGACGGTTCAAAGTATTGGTATACGATGATGAAATATGGGACGCCAAACTACGATTGTTAGGAATTGATACGCCAATTACTTTATCGACAGAGCAAAACGAGGTCCAAGGTAGGGTTGCATACCAAGGCAGTTTCTGAACCCGCCAATAACCCCTGGCCATTATTTTTCTCTGTTTGCTAAATTAGCCCTATCATGATATGTAGCACCAACAACAGGAATAACCAATCTTTCACTCATGGGAACCAGCTCAAGCTTATACATCAATAATAAACCCCTCAACGAACTTATACCCGGACTCAAGTTGGACCCTTTCACAGCACGAGCTCGAGCTCGGTCGACAGGGAAGGCAAGGGAAATATTTAGTCAATTCTATACTCGCCTCTATCCTTTTTATGTCGACCTACGACATGCTTCCGGCGAATCCATGGTTCTTTCCGAATATGGTTCAGAACCAGAAGAGTGTGGTCGGATACTCAGCAAATTGGTTGGGTTAGGAAAGTGCAAAGTGGTAGATGATTGGAGCCAGGTAAAAACTCCTTTCCCTCGTCTCACGTCGCGTTGTGTCACGTTCCTTTGTCTAATAGTTACTGTTGGAAGTTGAATGATCAGGTCGAAAAGATATGCAGATATTTCGAGAACGCATGCTTGCATGAATTTGAAGTTGCATATGATGATCAAGACGTAGAGCAAATGCAGGCAAGTACCTATTTGGAAGACTGGCTCCATGTATGCAATGTCCTAATTTTATGTGTCTGTTTAGCGATATGCGACGGCTTTGGTAGAGCTCAATGGTGGTCAAAGCTGCATTCAGACATTCATACAAAAGCACTCCATGTTTTACGATAACCCCTTTCAACCTGATGCCAACTTCAAGTAATTAATCTGTTTATATGTGGTCATTTCAGTGATGATGAGGTATCTAACATTGTGTACTTTGTTCAGGTCTACTCCACCAAACTTCCAGCCCTTCCAAGAATTTATGAAGGCTATAAGTGAGGAACTCAAGGTTCAAGCGAGTGTAATACATGATGTGTTTCCGCCCAAAGCCGATGTTTACTATATATTTGCTGATAGAGTGTTTGAGGATGTGGTAAGCATAATTGAGCCAAAAATAAATAGCCTGGAACATACAAGATACTAACGTTATTTGTTTGCGCTCAGATTGCAGACTATCTCGGTATAGTCCTTGAGCGAGCACGGGCCATCGACTTGCAACTATATCTAAAAGTCATTGCTAGTAGCTTAGATTCCTGCTTGGGGTTTGTTGATATCTTAACGTCAGAAACGCTACCGTCTCGACTAGAAGACGAACGAGCAAAGAATATCTTATTCAAACTTTTTCTGCCCCTCATGGACGATTATTTGCACGATGAAATTCAGTATGTAAAACTGGCTTCTGAAAAGTATATAAACAAATGGGTAAGTCATATAAATAGTTCTCTGCTTTGTCTGCCAGCATATACTAAACTGGATTCCAGAAATCGTCAACGTCAGGCATGCAAGGTGTCTCAAGTTCCACCATTTCGAATCAGAACCGAGAGAGTTTTAAGCGGAAATATCTTTCAGCGTTCAAAAAGATCGTCTCCGTACCAGTCGAACTTGTTTCATCGGCTGCTACCAGCATTAGTTCACCTTTTCATAGCAGAGATAGCAAAGGAGGGCACTCTCCAGATGTTTCAATTTCGACCATCACGGTGGCAAATTCAGAACCCACCACTCCGACCGATACTCCATCATCTACACCTAGCATCAACGATGAAAAGGACGCCAATCGGCTGTCGACGACACTTATTAATGATGAAGTTGGGGAGAAAAAGAAGACACAGGTTGATAACGTACGAAAGCGATCCTCCTCGCACACTGGATCACGGCCTAATAGCATGTCGTCTGTGCGGTCGGATAATGAACTGAACAATGCTATGCATGAGCTTGACGCTCTTCAACATCTCCTGAGTTTGGAGCTCTGCCTTCAGCTTATTCATGTCAACAAGGATGCTGAGCATCGAGTGCAACGCTTTGTCAAGGTTGGGTTTCCTGGAAGACTCAAAACTGATATGTAAGTCAATAAGCCAGAAAGATATCATTCGTATTGGATACTTATCCCTCACTCCCACAGTCAAAAGTGCGCAGAACATGTGTTTACAGATTTACTCAAAATAATGGGACCCATGCATATTAAACCTGGGTTTGACAGGTAAGATGGCAATAATTAACAAATACCCATCAACTATGGCTTTGAAAATCGGAATTAATCCCGGGTTGCCCTGATATTACAGAGCTGCCACACATTTAGCGAAATATACCCCACAAGAAGATGGCGAAATCCGTGATCGGACCGACGTCGCTCCACTTGCAGAGTTCTTTGAACTGGTACATATTGCTGATCTGATTCAGCAAATGATTGAAGTCTACTGGAAGGAAGAGATGGTAAGTTAACCTTTGCGATGTTGAGAATCACTTGTTTAATGGTAATTATATATTCATGCTCTTGTTTTGAAAAGAACAAAATTGTCGATAAACACGATTTCTTGAATGAAGTCAATAAGGAGAAAAAGTCATTTGAACGCTTACTAGATGACTGTGTGGCACAGGGCATGGATCAAGGCATTCAGGTAAATGAAACATGCTCATATAGAATAAGTCTAGGTGATGAAATTGAATTTTAATCTGAATGGGGCATTTGTTGTAGGTCCTCATTGCTCAAGTACAATACATATTAACATCAGAGCAAAAGCCAAGCGACTATAACCCGTCGCCAAATGCTGTGACAGACCTTAAACCCTCCAAGGTAGGCAATTAGATAGGGAAAACAACATGCGTAGCACTGTATCATGGAAAAAATCAACTAATGAATGCAATGTACCAGGCTTGTAGAGACGCCATTGATTGCTTAAAAACACACACAGAAATGCTCAAGGGATCCGTGGAAAAAGAAACCATGAACATATTTTACCAAGAAGTTGGCAAGCGGTTCTACGAGTAAGTATCGAGACAGACTATGGGGATATACGCATAAGCACTCAAGTTTTTTCATTTCCTCAGGTGTTTATGCAAGCATATTAAGCAACAAACCATCAGTGAGCAAGGAGGGTTCCAAATTATAAGCGATGTCAATGCTTACGACAATTACATCCTTTCGCTCCGGCAGCGTACCATCACACCCTATTTTGCAGCTCTCAAAGCTCTGGCTAATATTTACATCATATCCAACCCTAGCGATATCAAGGATGTCATCCATGATCTTGAACGATACCATGGAATCCTCAGGATAGAAGATCTTTTCGAGTTTGCCGCTTGTCGAAGTGACTGGCCTACCATTCGCCGAACGGTACAAAAGGACATGACGGACTGTAACATAATGTAGAAATCGCATTTGCTGCTAGTAGAAAGAAGCAAATATTATGACGATGGACGAAATATAGAGTCGAGGAGAGTTTTTTTTTTTTTTTATGAACCGGAATATGGATCTTGGTTTATTAGATGCACGGGATATATGTTTTTTGGTTTGTAACAGAAAATGTAATATGGGGGTCGAGAGAGAAGAAAGAGGATATTGCTCATAGAGCGACAGAGACCGAAGAATCGCTTCAAAATGGCCCATGGTGTACAATATGGGGACAATTACAAAATGAGGAGTTGCGAGAAATATGGAGAGGGGTCTATTTTTTGATTTAACCAGTCTTGAACTTTGCTCTAAAGTAGTCTCCAGCGGTGACCATGACCAATGTCTGCCACATACTGTAATATAACGGAACGGAGATTAGAAACCTTGGGGGAACCCTTTCAATGACCGACCCAACAAACTTACCCAAGACCAATGCGAGGAACCACACCTCTGTAGAAACCTTTAATACCGTTGTTCTCATAGATATACTTTGCAGCACTGCTAATGGTCATGTTTTCAGGTCTTCCTACTGCCTTAACTTGACTTTGCATTTCGACGCGAATAACCTCAATAGGCTGATTCCAGCATGACAAACCACCACCAATGATGGAAGCCATAGCTCTGTCTACAACAGTAGCCTTCTTATGAGCATCGGGACTTTCACCATAACGAGCCTTGATAATGGATTCTTGAGCCAATCGAGACAAACCAAAGCGAGAAGCCCAGTTTGTGCACTGACGAACGGCAACAGCATTGACACCTAAACGGCATAAGATTAGATCTTGCACTACACGTGATAACCGGAGACAGTGAGAGCATCACCACTGTGAGAAAGCTTACCCTTATTGATACCACGAATACCCTCCTTCTTGAAAATATCGCCAGCGACCTTCCATGTTGACACATCGGCTCCAGCCTTGTGGCGAGTGACTTCGACCGTCTTCATAAAGGTACAGAAACCCATGGTAGTATAAGCTTGAGCAATACCACCACCCATACCACCAACGATACCAGCCTAAGGGAAGAGAGCGTACCGTTAGCATGATTACGTCGATAAAGATAACTGAAGTTGAAAACTCAACACTTACCAGGAAAGGAGAAGCACCATATTCCTTGGCTCTGTACTCAAACTCGGAGGCTGTGAACAAGAGAACAGCTCCCTTGGTGGAAGCTTCGATCCAAGCCCAGGGGATCAAACCTTGGAAGAAACCAAGAACACCACCACGAGCATAAATGGATGAGAGGGCAGCAGCCATGCTTTGACCGCGGTTAGCAGCAAGCTGGGTTTTGAGGACTTCAAAAGGTTGACCGAGTGTGGAAACCTCGAACATATTGAGACCTAAGTAAGAGAACAAGATAAAAACACGTCAATAACGGAAGCACAAAGAACATATTGTTTATTATTATTCCCCTTTATCTCTCCCATGGTTTGTCGGATGAGCTGGAAGATCATCAGCAGGTTTTGCGACCTGACCTGACCCGCGGTTGCCACTGAACGTGAGGAGTATGAATACTTACCGGCACCTAGCGCCAAGTTCTGATATGAGACAGCCTTCTTCTTCGGGGGAGCGGTGGGATCGACGGGGGTTGTGTCAATGATGGCCATGATGATTCAGAAGAGAGAGAGAGGGGTTCAAGAGGAAACCAAAAAAATGGTTCCACGCTTTGTTGAAATGGAGGCTTGAGGAACCGTGACTGTTACCGGTAGGCCTCCCATATGAGGAAAGTGATCCGCTTGAGCAGAACGTACCTGAGGCATTTGATTGGCTGATACAGTCGCGAAGCGTTTCTTTGAAGCTTTGGGGCACCCCAAGCTGCTGGCCCATCTCCGAAGCATTAGCTCAAGGTTCTTCGGCACCTATGGCAGAAAAAACATTGCAACATCTTAGAAGCAGTAACCTTAACGTCTTCCTCCTTTATATGATAAAACATGTTCTTTAAGAAAAAATTGTATAAATGCGTTTGTTATTCTACACCCAAAAAAAAATTATATTATGCCAGCGAAACAATCATCAGATGTTCGCTATGGTTGTCGAAAAGAAGTATCGTATCTAAAATGCTTAATCGGAGAATGCTAAAAATAAAAATTCAGTTCGATTCAGATCAAATCATGGTTCGACATCAATCGAAGTTCCGCCAAAATCTTGCTCTTGTCCTTCATCCTGGTCTTGATCCATGGTACCTTGCTTCTGCTTACGCTTCCTAACCGCTGTCCATACATGATCGCCACCATGCATTTGTCTCATATGCTCCCACTCATCCTGTTCCAAAGGCCGAACATTGACCGTGCCATCTTCTGAAGTGATGCCTTCAGGTGGTAGCTGGCTCACCAGGAAGCCTGATTCATTATCTTCTGCGGCGTCCATGCCACTAGGGGTATCATTGTTAGCTCTCTTCTTTTTCTTCCGATCCGGTATGGTGACGTGAATTCCAGTCATGAATTGGTTGCCTTGCTGGCGGGGAACAAACTGAATTCTGCTTGACGGATCAACAATACCGAACGATACCCGGTGTTTCATGGACACCATTAGGAGTCAACTTTTTCTACTTGGCCTGCCGGGAGGTCCCATAGGTCCACCTTGCATAGGCATGGGTTGTTGGCCACCTCCATGCCACGGTGGTGGTCCACCTTGAGGAAACATACCATGAGGCGGTGGAGGGAATCCCATGTGCGGATGACCCATACCAGGCGATGGAAACGGTCCATGGTGAGACATTGGTCCCATCATATGCGGTGGAGGAGGACCAAAATGCTGCATAGGGAACGGATGATGTTGAGGCCCATGCTGAGGTGGTAAATGCTGAGGAGTCATGGAATGAAGTGAACCTGAAGGTTTCCTAAGTATTCCACGGGGCCCATCTTTAGACATAGATCCTTCATTCGCCATATTAGGTCGACCTGTATCCTGTTGAGCTTGTTGTGGTGCGTTATTTGCTGGAGCTTGCGGGGGTGGTGGCGGAGGGGCTTGTTGTGGTGGTTCATGACCCATGCCAAGTTCTGGCAAGCTCATATGAGATGCCATAGCTGGATGCTGCATGCCATGGAAAGGTGGATGCATAGGAAAATGAGGTTCAGGCATGGGATAAAAGGATTCATGCATATCTGGCCAATCTGCGAAATGCATATCAGCAGGGTGAGGTGGAGGCATTCTCATGGACCCAGACGATCGAGTTCGTCTATGCTTGCGGCTTGAGTTACGAGGTACCGAGTACAATTCTTGTTCATAGTAGTCTTCCGGAGCGTGATGTGAGGAATGGCGACGAGAACTGGATCGTCTAGATAAGTTGTGGCTTGAATTACGAGAAGGAGCTTGAGACCGATTTTGCGACCGACTTCCACTACGACTTTCATTCCTGCTTGCTGAACGGCTGCGAGTCCGACTACCACTACGACTTACGTTTCGATTGATACTTCCACTACGGCTTAGCGACCGACGAGATGGCGTTCTTGATCTGGATCGTGGGGTAACAAATTCGGGTAGTTCTTCATCAGAATACAATTCACGACCACGGATATCAACGAAATCATATCGGTCGTCATCGTCACGGCGACGGGAATACGAGCCAATAAATTCAGGTGAATAGTCGCCAGATAAGTCCGAATCCAAAGAAGGTGGGGTATATGAACGATGGTGGTGTCGTCTTCTTTCATATTCTGGTTCATATGATCTAGGTCTCTCGTAATGACGTGAAGAAGAGCGCCTAGGCGAAGGGGTATAAAAGAAATCACGGTCATCTTCCTCATCATCTTCATGATATGAACGACGACTTCTGCGATATTCACGAGGAGGTTCTTCTTCACTGTACTCGCTGGGTTCATCGACATAATCACTCAACTCTTGTCGTTCACGTCTGGTACGGGAAGGCGGAAGAGAGTAGTATTCTCTATCATCTGAGACAGACCCATCTTCAAGGGCTGGGCCAAGTTGATTCGGCTTTGAAGCAGGGCTTAGCATTACCAATTCATCTTCTGGCGTATGAGGTCTAGGGTCAATGCCTCCACTCAGAAAGCCGCCACTGGACAAGGCGAGCTGAAGTTGTTCTTGAGTGCGATTAATTTGATCCAACATTTCTTGCTCTCGCTTTCGGTGCTGATTCTCTCTTTCCTTCCATTCTTCACGCTCCAATCGGATGGCCGACATTTGTTGCCTAAGATCTACTAGCTCCATGTAAGAATGAGCCGGACTAGAATAACCTTGCGAATGGCTTGCTTGATGGCTCGTACTAGGATACGGTGCCGAATTAGGGCCAGAGTTATCGCGTACAACGGTAGTTAAAATCGGACTGTTTGGAGTTGGAGGTGATCCGTCTTCAACGGTAGTGGCTGGAGAAATGACACATGAGAGTTAATAAGAATACTGATTTTGCAATTTGCCAAATATTGGTTCACAAAAATAAATATGTACCGGTTGGATTCTTGGTGGACGATGCGAGAATTGGACTATCATCGTAGTCTTCGTCTTCTTCATGGACAAGGGGGAGAGGCTGTTGAAGGGATGGCCGTAACTCCGAGGCGATATTTTTGACAGACACGTTGGAAGACGAAGGAGCAAACATGCTGGGAGGGGTATGGGGCGGTTCCGCTTGGGGAGCCAACAATGGTTTTTTTTGAGAGAAAACACCCTTCCCTTCTTCGTTGGATGACCTTGATGCCCTTTCCTGTTGCTGCCATGGGCTCACTCGGTTGGATCTAGGACCTGTAGAGCCTTCATTGTCACTGAATTGCTGTCCCTTGATGGATGCGGTGATGTTATCGGGACTAGCATCGAGCTCCGATGAGTCTTCTCGCTCACCCATATACCCCGTACTGGAGGCCGAGCTCCTGCCTGGAGGCAAATGGGTGGAGGTTTCATACACCGGTCTCCCTTCGCCTTCGATCTCAGTCTTGTCGCCCTCTTCTCCAATAAGAACCTGTTTGGCCGGCGGCACTGCATGTTTCGGTTTCGGCATAGCCAGCGGCGGAGATCCAGAGTCAACTTTTGCGGGAGGAAGAGGAAGTGTAGAAAGGGGTTTCCCTTTGGGTAGCACCTGCTGCGTTGTATAGTTTTTATTACTATAAGTTGGCTCCAACCTCGGATAGCCAGAAAAGTCCAGAATGTCCGAGGGCGATTTGGCCCTTGCTGACATGGGCCCAAATTGTGTATAGTGGTCGTTGTCCATGGACGAATGGAGATGCGCAGGATCGGCGTTCACGGTGGTTTCAGTCCGCTCCTTTCGCTTATTGCCAAACAGTTTCGCAAGCGGCATTTTTTTTCTAACTTCTGACTGGCAGTAGCAAAACAAAGACAGAAGTTGAAAGAAAAAATGGGCGGTGTGGATGTTTATGGCATCACCCTCAAGTTTTTCCCTTTCCGGGCTATTGTTATTGCTGTGGGTTGAAAAGTCCATGGTACGTAAAGTAAAAACAATAACATACTGTCTGTCACTGTTTTGCTCTGCTCGCTATGGCGTAATCTTGCTGCAAACCTGGTGTGTTCGGTTTCTGAACACTGGATGAAAGAAAAAAAGTAAATAGCCGCGAATTGCTTTGTTTACGCAGCCACAAACAATCCAGGAACATTGTAATCAAATGAGCGCATGACCTTTGGTATGGAAAGGAAACTCTAGGGCATGGTATGTCATAACCCTGCACGATGATCATCATGGCAAAATAGAGCTTTTTGAATTATCTCCTTTTAATACTGTATTTACATGGAAAGAAAGAAGAGCTGTCATAGCTTTGACGTTTAGAAAAATTGAAAGGGAGAGAAAAAAAAAAAAGGGCAACATTCGATGAAGCCTCGAAGATATGGAAAAAGCAACAATCCTAACAACAACAAAAAAAAAGAAAAGGGAGAAGTGTGAGTGTATGTATTTTTTTTTTGGGGTGATTTAACCATGGATAACATTGTGGTTGACCAAGACGGATACCAATGGCTCTCCATAAACACTGGCTGGATCAACCAAGCTAGGCGTAGTGGAGCCGGAGGTATCGCTAGATAAACTGCCGCTATAGAAACAGTACTTGTTGATCAAATCGAAATAACCTGCAGTCCAAGCAGCTGGCTTGTTAGCATTGTTGCTGGGAGGCATGCGAATTGAATCAAGAAAAGGTTGTGGCTGTTGTGGGGATTGGTGTTGTTCGATCAAGTTAACTTTTGACTTTGCGTCATCTGGTTTGGCCGTATGAATGATATGGGACGAAAGAGCATCCTCTAGTGAAGCAGCTGTGGTCACACCAGGTATAGATGAAAAATAAGAAGGGAATGTTCCAGTACGTTTTAATGTATGGCGGTGGTTGTGGTGATCGTCATAGTGAGAATCCCCGTTGGGCTGAAGGTCTTGTACATGTGATAGCGCTTGGCCAAAGTTGTACCGTTTACCGAATTGTGTTTTAGTTGATAAATTGGGTGAGGACGACAGTGACGGAGGTGACGAGCTTAGTGAAACGATATCAGCTCCAAGCAAGTCATGTTTGATTTTTTCATCCAAATACTTCCTTCTGTTGTTGCGTGCTGTTGCCGCCGCTGAGGTGGCGGCTGGGCGTAAAATATCGATTTGGTAGTTCATGCCGGAATTATTATCCCAGAATTCACGGTTGTCGATATGATATTGCACAGCAAAAAACAGGGTTGTCGTTTCGTCTTTTGTGTCATCCAAAGTTGGGGGGATGGGGATGTTGAACATGAATCGGTCGAGGGCACTATTTTGTGGGTCTCGTCCAACAGGTTCTCTATATGCGGCTTCGACATTGTTGCATGTCTTCCACAAATCAAAAGTGTATCTGACGATCACTCGCTTTTGGTAAGCAATATTTTGAACCCGCACACGGCCAGTTAAAGATTGGTTATCTGGTGACAAAACCACGGATTCAACGCTGATCATCTGAGCAACGCTTGTTGATGGTTGAAATGACCCATTGGGATATTTTAAGCTGGGTTGTCGGCGTTGGTCATCACCATCATGAAGGAGTGCATCCCCATATGCGGTGTCCAAACTCAATGGCTCGATGTCCTCCAAGACAGCACTTGGGGTCTCCGCTTGAAGAAAATGGCGAACATGTTCCAGTTGGCTGTCAAAGTGTACATACTTGGGCCATGTGGGGGTGGCTGGGGCCGACTTGCTACCTTTCTTTACACAGGACTTGACCAGCTCTCCACTCTTTTTCCGAATCATCACAGGAGCTGTGATCATGGGCTGTTCTTCCGCTGGAAGTGACATACGTCGCGAGTGCTTTAAATGAGGGCCAGTCGTGTCCAACTGGCCTAACTTTAGGAACACCTCATTGGTATGAGCGCTTCGCCTATGGCCATTGAAATCGCCTGTGTACAAGCGTAGGGAATCATTAGCAAGATCGTGTGATGCTGATCGCCTATTTAGATGTACTCTTTTTTGCGACCAGCCTTGAGATGCGTCAAGAGGACTACTCAGTGCTGGCGCTTGAGATGCAGTGTATGGCATATGAGTGCGATGAAGGGGGGGTAAAAAAGTCCAGTCAAAGATATTGGGAGATAAGAAAGAAAGAAAAGAGATATGGAAATGCACGAAAGGAAAGAAAGAGCAGGGGGAGGCAGAAGAAAGGGCTGATTTTTTTAATAGTAAATGTGGGGAAATCCGTAAAGCAAAACAAAAAAAAGACAGAGTAAGAAAATATAAATATTGTATAAAGAGTTCTTGGAGAGGGGGGCGGGCTCGGATTGGATTGGTTTGGAAAGAAAGGGGTCCAGAATCAATTCATACCCTGCCACACACACATATTCATTTACCCTTTTTCCTCGGCTGACGACTTGAAGATTTACCCGTTGTTATAATGGGAAACCCTCCGAGGGAGGACTGCAAAACAATGAGGTTAGAAATTTTTATGAGTGGTGCATTGGCCAGGTAGCAAAGCGACTAAACTTGTCACACACTATCTTTCAGGGCAAAATTTGGCATGAACAAAACCCGTTCGGAATGAGCGATTGATGGGAAATAACCTGTTTGTCTAGCCTTTTGGTTAGGGTAGGGTAGGATATGGCATTACTGTACTGCATCAAACGAGCGGAGGGCAACATTGATAAGGATGAGATCATTTTCTCGTCATAGCCATTTGGTGCAACTGCGACACCACTCTGTAGATCGGCAATGCCATCCTTGCTTCACCTCACCTATTAGAGATGTGTAAACACGTGCAGCCTCAATAAATCCTTGCTTGATATCGCTATGTATCACAATGCATGATCGTTATGTTTGGATGGCCCGCCATAACGAAAAGATTCGCCCATTAATTATTTTTTTTTTGGTCATTTGGGTTCTTTACGGAAATCGCAATATAAAAAAAATAATATGTGATGATAATAATCTGACCACCTGGTTGCTGTTGCTTGTTTATGGTTTTTGTCAACAATGAAACAAAACATAACCTTCTCACATTGCAAGCATCCACCATTGTATTGCTGTACAGTATCGTTGATGGCAAAAGTACCCCACGGAGACACAAAAAAATGACATCAGTTGGCGTACCGATGGCATGGGTTACAAACCAACAACATGAAAGAGCCGGTGGCAGGTAATGCAAGCTTGGCAGGTGCCTCCGACAGATTGGGTGACCACCGACAGATAAAGGTTACATCCGTTTTCACCGATGCATGACCATAGATTTGATTGGCGTATGAATTCAAAAAATGGAGTGTACGACTAGGAGAACCATAAGTTCGTTCCTGAGTCACTTCAATTGGGGAAAATTTTAGTGCTCAAACAGTGTTTGCGACACACAAAATAAATTTTTTTAGCATACAAGAAGTTGTGTCACCGTCACCATTGTAACTATGAGATAATGGATTTAGGTGGCTTCGCTCCATGAACCAGTCGACATTGACGTGCGTATCAGACGGCATAACACAACAGAGAAAGAAGCGCTAACGGGAATGTGAGTTTGCCAAGGACGAAGAAGGGATTGGAAGACTTTTCCATACTCAGAACATTCAAGTCATATGCAGTATGACAGCGGGCCAATTGATTTCAGTTGGTACTGGTTCAACTGTCAATCAACTAACGCATTCACTCAGCATGTCTGTAGTGCATATGGACTACTATTAATAAGCATTGGGAAGTACAGGTATTACGTTCATCCGTAATTGGAGCGAAAATGATGAAGTTCGGTTAGATATTTGCGCCACTTCACATTGGGATATTCATGAGAGCAACACATCCTCTTGCACAACAAAATGAAAACAGAAAACATTATTTTATATTATGTTAAACGATTCACAATTAGTGAGCATCGCTTCATAAATATCAACACAACAACCCCACACACATATTGGAGAATGTGAGCAAGTGCGGCTACTGGAATTGTTTGTGGCTTTTAAAATGGTGATTAAGGAAGGGAGTGACGCTCTGGGCAGACTTTCTATTTATGGTGTTGGGGAAGTATCACTTCTTTGGTACCGAGCTTTACTCCACTGATAACTGACCCTTATCAGCTAGTACAAAAGAGGAGCAAGTTGCTTAAATAAATGATCAAAACTACCGATGAACCAGTCCTTGACCTCCACTGGCCGCTCAACGTTTTCATTTACATGCCTTTTTATATGGTTACTTATTACTTTTTATTTTTGCGTGTTCCGTTATGGAAATCTATTGGTGGAATTAGGTAGCTGTGAGATACAACAAATGATGGGCAATCTAATATAACCTTTTGCTTTTCTTTATGGCGCTCATGTCAGCTGGTTATGGCGCAGGTAAAGCTTTCTTCTGGGCCTCGTGATACTTGCTCAAAACAATCTTACATTGAGTGTCTTTGCACAGGTCCCTCAAACCATTCTTGCCTTCACCCATGCCATTGAAGAAGGTAAGACCAGCACCTCGTTCAACAGCATCAATAGGCACACGGAACGCTTCGAGTGGTGTGCTATCAGGTATACGGGCATTGGGCAACACAAAGGCTGCCGCACTGTAGTTGCCATTCTTATGGGTCAAAATGACCTTGAAAAAGTGAGTAGGCACAGCAACGTTGGGAGGGTTTCCAATGACTTGGTATTTCACGTAGAATTTCCCATCGGCTTCCCGATGAGGGAGATAAAGAGGGCCAGTGTAGACGTAGACGTCTTGAAAGCTCTTTGTGAGAGTTCTGCAAAAGTTTTCAAGATGGGCCCAGTCTGAGATGGGAGTAATACCAATCAGACACAAATTAGTATACAGTTTGAGATTTTCCCCATGGATTGCACTTTAACAAACATGTGGCGAACTTACAGTCACGGTTAAACCCTTCGCCAACCTGGGGAGCAATGTTGGTAAGATAGAAGGTTTCATCCATCGATAATTGTGAGTTCTTGACATCAGCTGCTGCAACCATATGGCCACGATCAAAACCAGACTTGAAGTAGTCATTGAGTCTAGCACGGAATTGAGCTGGAATCGTATCGTCTTCCTTGAACGTCGAGTTGGATCGATCTACACCTTTACCTCGAGAGAGAGATTCAGCAGTCATATGCTCGGCTACCCAGTTTGGATTGCGGTCTCTACGGTTGTAGGACGTAACATAGGCGTTTCGGTACACCAGGTCGTTGATAGGACCTAAGCTGAAGGTGTCAATAAAAAGCATCATGTTGCGAGGAAGTGGACTTTCCGGTTATATATATATATATATTACTCACCTGGAGAACCAAATGGCATTATGCGCTTAGCATTCTCCAACTTGTCGAGCGAGGAATTAGGTACGGCCGAACCTGTTACTGGCGGTCTAGGCACAGGGGCGGATATAACAGCGGGGGTGACAGCTGCAGGCTTTGCTTGCATTTTCTGGTATGCAGCAAACGACACGGCTCCCAAAGCAGCACCTCCAACAAGGAGGCCAAGCTTTTCAGTTATGTGAGCCGACATGGTCAAAAATGAATGAGCAAATGTGAACGGAAATTGCTTCGAGACTTATATTTTTTTTTTTATTGTGCAAGTGTGAGGGTTGGAAAATTGACTACGTGACTGTTATGATTTAGGCTCGGACTCGACGGTCGTCGTATTGATTCCGACCTTGTCCTCGACTTGGTGACGGCGATCGTGATCTGCGTCGCCGTGAGCCTTCTCTAGAGCCATTAAGACCACGATCGTAGCTGTTGTAGCTTACTCCGTTTGATTTCATCTCCTTGCGACGTTTTTGTTCCTGTTCTGCAGCAATGATCTCCTCCATGGCGGTCAATTTTCGCTTCTCCGGTGCGGTTGCTGACGTTGGTTTGTCCTTGCTATCCGATGGCTTGCTGTTAGAAGATTTTTTTGCTAATGCTGCCAATCCACCACCTTTTTTAAGTCCACCCATCATGGTCATCTTTGTTTTGGTTGTGCCGTTACTGGCAGATGTGTTATTTGATGCTGCGGTGGAAGTTGATGCTGACTTGGCAAACAAATTGAGCTTAATTGGCTGCTGCTCATTATCTCTGACAAGCTCTTTTACTTGCTCATCTTCCTTTGGCTGGCGGTCTGCGTCTTGTTGTGCTTTATCAATCTGTTCTTTAAGCAATCGTTGTGTTCGCTCTTCGTCATCTACTTCCTGTCGTTCCTTCTTCTGAATTGCAGCCTTTAAAAATGAAGGAAAACAACATATGCCTGGTTAGTTAATCGTTCATCCAAATGGAAAATGTATACCTATCAACATAATGATAAGTACAATATCCCAGTGAACTCACCTGTCGTGCCAGCGCTTTAGGACTGTTATCAATCCATGTGATGAACCACCCTTTCTCTGTCTCCTCAACATGAACGATTCCCTCTTTGCCAAGGAACTTGATAAAATCCGTAAGGGTATTCCATCGGGTTGCGTTCATGTGCAAGTGATTTCGGTCGGCAATATATTCCTGGTATACTTGATTGGCTAGTACTCTCTTTGTACCATGTCGTCTAGAGAGCAGTTTGACAAACTCTTGTTGGAATTCACGAGTGTAGCTGGTGACATATTTATCAGGGTTCTCTGCCACAAGAAGCATTTGTCGTTGATGCGCTTCGGAGGCGCAGTGGCATTTAAAGCCGTTTTCGTCTCTACAGGCTTTCTCACATATTTGGCAATAGAATCTGAGCTTCAGTAAGCCTTTTGCTTTGATTCGATTGGCAATAGCCTTTGGTGTCATGAATCCATCACCAGCCATTTTTGATCTAAATGATTGATAATCGGGGAGAAGGCAAAAAGTGTTGAATGGAAATGCCTACAGTCACCTGTCAAATTTGAATGACAAAACTCAATATCACGTGAATTCGTTGGCAAGCATGGACTTGGCCCACTGATTTTAGTCGTAGCCTAGCACTCCATATGAGCAAGTATGATGATACATGATCTTCAGAACTTTCATATATCTACATGTCAAGCAGTACATGAATTTCGAATAAAAATGTGCAGAATAAGCGTGTCCTGACAGACACCGTCAATGACACATTTGCTAAAGGTCAATATTTTGGGGTAACATTGGAGTAGACTGAAGGCGTCCAAACTATCTCCTTCCGAATGTTCTATTCCGCTATTTTGAACCTTTTTCATACTTTTCAAGCACATATAACATTGACATCCATCTCGCTTGGTTTGTTCACTGCCGTGATGAAACAGTTCCAGGCAATTTTTTTAATTTTAGCGTTGCTATAACAGCATATCAACAATGGCAAAAAACAAACAGTATTTGAGCAAATATCCGACATTTGTACTTATGCGCCATTAGAAGAAAACGTGTTATTGTGTTGGTTGTGTTACTGTTTTGATGAAGGAAAAAAAATTAGATTTGAAGATACAAAGGTGTGGTTTCATCAATTAATGCCATATCCTGGCATTTGTATCACACACAAATGGTAGTAAGCACGTCGGAATCAATGGAGAGGATGTAGGTGTATAGCTAGCATGATATCGCATTTTTCGACGATAGATCTATCTCCTCAGAGTGGTTCCCAAGTTGTGTTGGGGCAAGATGGTGGGTTGAGAAAAAAATTTATGCAGTTCGGTGTAACTGACTAGAGGAACGAACGCTTGCTAAATTATGGTAACGGAGGTCCGGCTGACCTCAGCGGAAGCTTATCGATGCTAGAACACCACTGCTGGATTTAATACATTAATAATAAAACCCCTCAATTCTAAATGAAGATCGCGGTGATAGCTGACATGCCATTGGGGATTCTAACGCAGATAAAAATCAAGATCCGCATTTCCTATTCCAAACAAAACATTTAATCAGTAAAAAAATAGTATAAGCAGCCCATGGATATAGGTAGGATAACGTATTTTATGACGCAATGGAAAATGCCCAGCTAAAAGATGTTGTTTTGTTCCCGCTGTTTGGTAACATAAGTAGCGCTCTTACATTCGGAGACCTAAAGTTTCAGCAAAGGGCCCATGCAAGGGAAAGCATCGTAGTTTGGTGAGACAGCTGGAAATCATTTTTGGATAGCTGGTATGCATACCGTACAATTGGTTGAAAAAACATGGTGCAGCCAACCACATGTGTTGGCCCACTATGCACTTACGCGCCATGTGGTGTATTTAAGGCATGATGCACGAAAGACTGGACTTGTCGCAAACAACAAGGCGCGGTGATCAGTGTTCACCATTCACGAATTCTGAAATGACTAACTAAAGTGGAGAGCCAAGACTCCGTTGGTCACTCTGCCAAATATCTTTAGCCGTTATGTCATGGTATATACCCGCTTGGTTGGACAATAGTGTACGCGGAGCCTAGGTTATGATGGGTCATAAGGGCGTACAAAGGAAAGAACGAAAGACGGTACCACAGTCTAATCAATGACCTTCTACCAACCCAGCTTACGAACATTCGCTTTGCTTTTCCTTTGCATTGAGAGTCATCAACGTTCCATATCGTTGATTGCACCCTTCCTAATCATTGCTCATTTCCATACATTGGATTGCTTACACTCCCGGAAGTTGTATATGGTTTATTGCTCCATTTTCATGGCATATGCTGTCAATACAATCTCCTCCTCGGAAATAGCATTCCGAGATTGCAAGTGCAAACCTTCGCCGTTCCAAATGAGACGTGCCTAGTTTGAACCAAACCCCATACCTTTCTTTCCATAAAAATGAATTTAGCGATAGTAAATGGAGTCTATTTGTCTAATGAAGCGGATGGTTTTTTCTCGTCCTATTTGTTTCGAAGTGTATTGATGGTCTAATGTCATCAATCCCCTCCAGAACTCGTTGTAAAATTAAAAAATAAACTCAGGAGATGTTGTTCAGTTGCGTGGTGGAAGTGATGGTGGTGTTATGAAAAGGAGTCACATGATGAGGCGCTTTTCAGAAAAGAAATTTATTCAAATATAAAAAGGTGCAAGGTATAAAAAATACCTTCTGCTAACATTCCTTTTACTATTCCTCTCACACATTTCCCTCATTTATGGCCCCTCTCTCTCTTCTTCCTCTGGTAATCTGATCTCATCCGGTAGTACCAAACCTTTAGGCAAGGCTTTCCTCATGCGGGGGCCCATCCCTCGCATGTGTAGATAGGTCTGGTGCCCACTTTATGAAACGCATCACATCATCGGCGTAATCTTTATGTGATGCAAAATAGCGAACACTTCTTTCCCTCGGCTGTGCAAACTGCAAGTTGTAAACGAGATCCTTGTATCCACGAAGAAGGGATGGCCTGAGATGGGTCTTACCTCGAAAGGGCAAAAGCTCTGGATGGCCTATCTATGGTACCTTTCCCTACGGACCAAAGCACATTTGCCGCGCGAATCGGCTCTGTTTAACCCCAACGAAAAGGCGAGGGACAATTTCGCATCGGCATGTGGGCTCTTGGTATCCCCCTTCCGAGCGAGGTGAGGTGGTAGGTATGTATTGTATCACAATGTCATTCCCCAATGGCGAAATTATCACTCCGTTTGAAAAGGAACCTCCATATTGAAAATTTTATTATTATCTTTTTAAAGCGAGTTACCTGCCATCGCCCCTCGTCTCGGCCTGCAGTTCGTCTTGGTTGGTCTGCAAATTAACCCTTTAGGAAATTCCGAACACGTAACAGAAAAACGATATGACAGGATAGTCTTATAGTTCTTAACATGTATGGCGGAATGAGAAAGAAATTTTTAAAAAAAAGAAATTAAAAAAGAATAAAACATAGAAAAACCTAGATTTATTAATTATGGCAATCTGTGAAAGGTAAATGGTAGTGAACTTGACGTGGGAGCACAGACTGTGATCTTCGATCTGTCACTGGGACAGAACCAGCATTGAAGCGCGAAATCGTCAGGTTAGAAAAAATGGGGGAGATTTGCGTCAGGTAAGACCCTTGAATATACTCGTTCTACACGGTGGGTTGGAGGGCCACAGGTGCATGGCCAGTTGGCATTTTGCCCCGCATGCCGGTCACCGGACACACAAATATCTCGTCGTCGTCTTCACTTGTTTTAGTTGTCGCGGTTTCCACGCTCTCCCTTTCTTCGTTCGACTCCGTAGATGGCATAACCAATCGGTATTCCTTAATCTTATCTTCTGCTGTCGAAACCAGCGTGGTAGGTTCCAAGAACATACGGTTGACGACGTCCGAATCCAAATCCAGCCAGCTAGAAATATGGCCTGACATTTCTCCAATTTGGTCCTCAACGACTAATTTGAAGTCCTCAGTCCTCCTCCATTCAACATTCAGCTGTTGCTCTAGATCTAGACACGCTTCGAGAGGCATGGCTTCTTTCATTACTTGATTCACGGCCCGTACAACCACTTCTAGCAAACTTGGAGATTGTTTCTCGAGATGTTGGAGTATGCCATCACTCCACGGTTTCTTGATGTCCCTGAGCCGCTCCAAAATTTGAGACACGCTGGGAAAATCGCCAAATACTTGTTCAATCTCCTTTTGCCAAACTCCAATCTTGTCAGGTCCAGCATAAGCTTTGTGCATCTCGAGCACAACTTTAATAGCTTCCTCAGTGTGTGGAGCAGGACATGGTGCATTGTTCTTCATTTCCTTCAACGTATCCACGTACTTGGCGTCTGGAATGAAATAGTCTGCCATTCCTAGTCTAAGTAGCTCAGGCCCTCGGAGTAGCAGTAAGTTAGGCGGCGCCAGAGATATATACAGCGCGGTTCCTTTAGGTGGTACACGAGCTGACTTGTCCTGGTCAAGGATACATTTCAGTAACCCCAGTGGGGGGATGGGAGCATTTGAATAGCTGTTTATCCCAAAGTGGGTGAAAGCGTGCTCAGTAATGATGCGGGTTTGGTTAGGCGAGAGATAGAAAAGCGAGGCGGAACGGGGTATCTCGCCATCGATGATGTTGAACACTGGTTTCGAGCTCTCATCCTTCCGTTCGAGAAGTTTAACAAGTGAATAGTAGTCATTTTGGAGACTTTGCAATGAGTTTTGTACAGCTTCTATATCATCGTCACATTCAAGCAGTGTCTCCTTGAGAGCTAGTCCAGCACTGATGGTTTTATGATCAAAGTTAGTGATAGGAGCATCTGGATCTTGTTCAGGCACTGCGATTTGAGAACAGCGGGTAGTAATAATCAGTGCTGAGTGTTTAGGGTCGCTCATAGCTTGATCGACTTCGTCTTTCAATAATCTCAATCTCTCCGATGTCATCAAATTGTTCGTCTGTGGTGATGCGATAGACA
Organism: Umbelopsis ramanniana AG; assembly: GCF_025399195.1. Classification (NCBI taxonomy): domain Eukaryota; kingdom Fungi; phylum Mucoromycota; class Umbelopsidomycetes; order Umbelopsidales; family Umbelopsidaceae; genus Umbelopsis; species Umbelopsis ramanniana. Next base: position 272,605 of record NW_026252110.1, read on the forward strand.
GCGTGAGTGCACCAAGTGAGGTTTGGGGGTGCTCAACATTAATGAATTCGTTGCTATCTGAATGCTCCTCCTCCTCTAAAAAATTTCAGGACAATATGCACGTTAGACAGATTTACAGTTAGTCAAAGTAGATAGCAACGACCTCCATTACCTCGTATGCCTTTGTTCTGCCATAAATGAGCATATGGGCAGGCAGGTGCTACTTTCTTCGCCTCTTTCCATGACAAGTACTCGGCAAGATCGAGGTTTTCGACGAACCTTTTGGAATTGCATGGGCAACACAGGTCAACTCTGATATCATGGTGCTTTACACGCTCTATGTCAGCTTGCTTACCGTGAATAATAGAACGCTCTTGCCTTGAGCATTTCTCGATCATAAAATGCTTTATCCACGATAGCCCCTGGCTTATTCTTGGCGAGTCCAGTAATGATATTAGGCAAACCGCTAAGAAACTTCTCATCCGTCGAAAATGAGTATTCATCGAACCGAGCGTATACTGAATCGTCCTCTTTAAATTCGGGTTTAGAGCTATTTAGGATTTTTTCGAACTGCAGGTAGTTGTCGAGATCGATTGGATACTTTATTCTAAATGAGGTCCGGATATTTAGAAGCTCTCGCAAATGGAGCAGTATGACTCAAATTCCACCATGACTCTTCTTACCTGGAAAAATAAAACTGCTTGGCTTTTAGTAGCTCTTTCTCGTCAGTGGGTATTGTGGAGTAAATGGCTTTCAAGCCTTTTTGGAATTCAGCGTCATTATCCCAATCATAGGAATGAAATTCGTGAAACTTTTTGAGTTCTTCGGGAGGAAAAAGTGAGAATTGGTCAGACTGGTAAGCTTCTTGGTTATTGTCTTCAGTGGTAGTCATGGCTGAAAAGAAATGTGGCCCGAAATGCGTGAGAGCGCAATAGTTTTATTTCAGCTGCTGCTGTAAGGAACAATCAAGCCTGTCTGGGGTAATTCTGCTAGCTATTTTTTTTTTTTTTTTTACAGACCGCGCAAAGCTTCATCGGGTTTCTCTTCATTACTAATATGAAAAATCTTGCGAATAAAGTATCCAAAAGACTTGTTCTTATTTTTTTACTTTTGATTTATTTATTCATACCTAAGTAACCTGATTTAACAGAATCTACAATACAAGGACCATACAAAGAAAGAAAACGAGAGGAAAGGAAAGGAAACTTGGAGGATGCACAAGATACAAAATTACAAGGTGATAAACAGTTGCAGTTAAGGCGGGATATAGGTAGCTAGGTGGGGAGGGAATTAAGCGTAGATAATTTAAATAGAAAGGTGAGGGTATTAGAAGCACATAAACTTGTTCTTCTTGTTCATGAGCTCTTCCATTCTGTTTTCCAAAATGACACGAGCTCGTTCAGCTCTTTCTTTGTATTTTCTTTCTGCTTCCAACTGCTTTTGGAGGTTGGTACGCTCCTCAGTCTTGACCTGCTCAACAGATTGCATTTGTGTGCGAAGGGTGGTCACTTCAGCTCGAAGGGTGGTCAATTCAGAAGACACGGTTGTTTTTTCACGAGCGAGGGAGTCCAGTTGCTTTTTGCTATCTCTTGCCACGGCCTCAGCACGAGTAAGCTGAACTTCAAGCTTATTGATAACATCTTGATGAGCTTTGACATCATTTTCAGAAACATTCAACTTCCTTTGTAGTGCCCGCACGGTTTTTTCAAATTGGTCTGCCGTACTGATAGACGATTGTATCACAGTACTGGTGATGGAACCAGTGATAGATGAATTCTCAGAGCCATTTCGCTTCAATGACACGGGTGGTGACATTGGTCGAGCTGGTAATGGTGCATTAGGGGGTCCACCTGGAGGGGCAGGAAGACTTGCTGGTATAGGTGGCAAAGCGCTTGAGGGAGGTGCTGAGCGTGGTGGTAAGGTTGATACACTGGACAGGATGCTGCCTCTGCTAGACGATACCGTTGATACAATGGAGCTTCGCTTATTAGTTTCATCCATGTCATCCATTAACTCGACGGCTCTGGCACTCAGAGATTCAGGTACACTGCTTAGCTTGTGTTGTTGGCCCAGTTCGCTGCGTGACGAACCCTTGACTCCCCCAGCTAAAGTTTGCATCATCGATAGCGTAGCAATTGATGAGTTGGAGGCGATTGAGCTTCGCTTATTGACAAAACTCATGGGTGCTTGTGGTATCAATTGCTCCATTTCGATTTCAAGCTTATCGTTGGCAGATGTGAGGCGGATAATTTGAGATTGTAAAGTCTTGGATTCCAAAATAGACTTTTCACGTTCCAAATCAATTTCAAGTTCTAGTTCCTTGATACGCTTGATGAGCTTGCTATTATCCCTTGCAAGTTTTCTTGCTCCATGCTCATCGATGTTACTGTCAGAGTTGGAACGACGTCGAGATGAGATATTGAGTTCTTCTACAATTTGTTCCTTAGACCTTGCTTGAAGAGTCGCCAGCTCTTTACCCAACTTCGCTTCGGATAGCTTGGTAGTTTCTAGTTGCTGCTTCAAAGCCTCAATGGACTGAACGTGTTCATTGATGATGATTTCTTGCTCTTTCAACAATTTCTTACGCTCATCCAAGTCGCTGACAGCACGAAGGATGCGGTCTTCCATTTCCTTCTCGGACTGGCGATGTGAATCATTCAGAATCTTGATCTTCTCTTGAATGGCGGAATCCGCTTCCTCTCCAGCGCCTAAGGAAACTTGCAATTCCAGTCCTTCAATTGTGCGCTTTAGGACATTGTTAACACCTTCAACACGCTCAATGTGAGCACTCTTGTCTTCCAAGTCAGAAATAGCGTCCTTGTGTTCGGCTTGAATTTTGATAAATGATTCTCGAACGGCTTCCAGGATACTTTCGAGCTCTTCCATCTTCTTTGCGCTCTCCTTAGCTGATATTGTATGTTTGCTCAGTGTATCAACTTGATCTCTGAGGGTATTTTGCTCATCTTTGTAGGCTTGGATCTCAATTTCATACATCTCGATCAAACTGTTCTTCTCTGCCAGTTCGTTGTTGACAGATTCAAGTTGTCGCTCAAGTGAGGCAGCTACTTCATTATTGGCGGAGGCACGATCAATGATGCTTCGCAAAGACTTGGCTAATTCTTGTTTTTCGCTCTCAAGAGACTCGAGTGATTGACGCTTAGTCTCAAGGTCATCAGCTTGCAGTTCGTACTGCCGCTTAAGATCTTCCAAATTTTCGCGGGTTTTGTCAGTCTTGTCGTCTTGTCGTCGTAAACTACCCTCCATTTGAGCAATCACAAGATACAGCTGACGTCGCTCGTTATGAATCTCTTTGATATCCCTACGAACAGTCTCGACTTCCATTCGAGTGGCTTCCACTTCGCGAACCTTGACAGCAAGCTTAGATTCCAACGATTCAATCTTCTGTTCGCGCTCAACCAATGATCTTCGCATTTCATCGGCTCTATCTGTCATCTCCTCGACTTGGAATTCAAGTCCTTGAATCACAGCATCTTGCTTTTCCTCCACTAACTTGATGTTTTGAAGATCAAGTTTGACTTTTTCCAACTCTTCTAGTCGAGCAGCAAGTGCAATTTGTGTACCTTGCTCGTATTCAGACATTTGAAGCTTGAGCTGTTCAACGGTAGCCTGAGAAAGTTCGAGATCAGAGGTTTTGGCAGCATGAGATTCGTGAAGCTTGTTCAATTCTTGTTTCAAAATGTCAAGGGATGTATGCGCATCATCACGAGCGTCTTGCAGCTTCTGACTATCGGCGACCTGAAGCTGATGCTTCATCTCCAACGCACCCATCTTACTGACTGCTTGGTCATACTCTGCTTTCAGCGCATTATGTTGATCTTGCAATACCTTGTAGCCTTCAAGGCTGGTAGTAGCTAGTGCAATTTCCTCCAAATGACCACGGACATTTTCCTGAAGTTCAGAAATGATTGATTCTTGCATATCTGCATTCTTCTGTAAAACCTTGACCTCTTGCTCTTTGGACTTGAGACTGTCTACATGCTTGAGAAGTTCTTCCTTTTCACGTTCATACTCTTGACTTGAAATATCAAGGGTAGACAATTTCTCCAGTGCCGCAGTGAGTTCTTGTTGAGTTTCGGTCAAGGTTTGACGCAAATCATCAATGTCAGTATTGTGCATGGCCATGAGAGTTGCTTCCTTTTCGCAGATGTGAGCGATATCATTGTTGAGCTGTTGGACTTTGTTTTCAAGCTCATCAACCTGCTGCTTGAGTTGATCACGTTCCTGTTGCAGTTCAATGAAGTGGGCAGATTGTACGTTTGACGTTTCGACAAGGATGTCACGGGATTGAGTAGGAGCCTGCTCAGATTGAGGAATGGTATCTTTGAGTTGTTCAGATACATCTTCAGATAGAGACTCGGTACCAAGTGGCAATGCAAAGCTCTTTTGAGAGTCATCATCATGGTCTTCAACGATTTCATCATGCTCCAGCTCAGGAGCGACAAAGTCTTTTGAATCATCATCGTTCATCATTTCAGTCACCGCAACAGGTGCAACAAGAGAATGCGAAGCTTTCAAAGCTGAAATCTCTTCAAGAGCTTTAGCATAAAGCTCTGTCTTTTGAGTGAGATCTTCAACAACTTGATCGTGTGATATTTTCAGCTCTGAATGCAATTTCTGAAGAGCTACCATGGAGGTATCATTAGAAACCGTCATTTGGTCAGCCATGTCATTGTATGTGTCCTCGGATGCCAAGTTGAATTCTTCTTCCGAAGCACGAGGTGTCCACTGGCCATCAGCAGAAGACTGGGGACGACTGGACGAATGGATGGACGACTGAATATCACAAAGCTGTTGCGTAAGCTCATCTTTTTCCTTTTCAAGTTGAGCATAGGCAGCATTGCGTTCATCTAGTTCCTTGAGCAACGCAGAAGCGGCTTCACCTTCAGAGGGACTGACGAACTGCTTGCTCCGGGCTTCGGCTCGGTCAAGCTGCAACTTGATGTTGATTCTCTCTGTTTCCGCTGTAGTTAAGCGAGTCTCCAATTCATCAATGTATTGCTCAGTAGCAGAATCCATTTCCTTAAGTTTTGTAATCTTGCTCTTCAAATCATCTAAAAGCTCGTGGTCTTTGGCGGCATCTTCGGCAGCCTTGCTGAGTTTGCCTTCAAGTTCACCAATATAAGCCTCGTTGCGTTGCTCAGTATCGGACATTCTTTTCAATTTCGTTTTGATATTGAACATATCCTTTTCTTGTTCGTCGAAGCGTGAATGGAGTTCATGGACATGACTATCTTGTTCTTCAATACGCTCGTTGGCGACGGTGAGAGCAGCGCGTGCCATAGACAATTCATTTTCAATCTTGGAGACAGTGAGTTCGTATTCTTCAATAACGGGCTCAACCAAATGTTCAAAATCAATTGGTTCAGACTGTTTGAGACTAGCACGTTTCTTGACAAGAGTATGAATTTGGTCACTACGTCGCTTGCGGCTCTTGTCTTTTTCAATCTCCTCCTTGGTTGTAACGTCGCGCAAGGCTTGCAGTTCTTTCTCAGCTATCTTGTTTTCATGCTGGACTCTTTCCAACTCGGACTTCAATTCTTCAAGTTGTTGTTCCAAGTCCGTCACATGTAGCGCTTCACTTGCCTCGGCCAGATCAACGGATGCGCTAGTAGAGGACGAACTATGAGCCGATGATGGAGAAGAATTTTGCTTCTTCAACTTGGCAATAATTGAGCGTAACACAGCCACATCATCAGTTTGCATCCACTCTTCGATGCTGTTTCTTTCAACCTTGTTCTTGATATTACGTGCGCGGTTAGCGTACTTGATGGTGTTCATCGTTTCGATCAAGTTATGTTCAGCGGGACTGACACAGGCAATCATCAGTGTGGTGGAATTGCCACCGAGGGAATCTTGAAGCAGTCGGGTCAATTTGGAGTCACGATAAGGGATGTGAGTTACAATCTTTTTGCGATTGGGATCACCAAGAATAGAGATGACATTGCCTAGCGCCAAGAGGCCAGCATTGATGTTGATTCCCTCCTTTCTTCTGTCACCTTCTGCTGCGGTACGTTTCAGCTAAAGGAAGGAATTGACATGGTTAGTGTTGTGTTTTCCTGTTTCCATTATCATTTCTATGACTCTCCTCGAAAAGAGGTTGTCAAAAAAATTAACGTACTCTTTCACTTCCGGCAAGATCGACAAAATGAAATTTGGACTGCAAAACGACAGTCTCGCCTTCCTGCGAAGTAGTAGAAACAGCCTTTTGTTCCATTTTTCCAATCAATGCGCGTACATTTAATGACTGGCGAGATCCCAGTGTAGATGCAGATCGAGCTGGTTCAATAGTACTTGCTCGGTTATTCACGACCGATGATGGCTTTTGCGGTACCCATTTCTCCTGACGAAGCATGACGGTAAAGATGGCATGCGAGCGAGACGACTTCTCGTTCATATCGGTCGAGCCTGTTGCTCGATTTTGTGTTCCCTGCTCGAGATATCTGGTGGGTGCATTAAAAGAGTAGGGTGTAAGGACCGGACTAGTTATTACACATCATTAAATAAGTAATAAAATATTGCATACCGCATGACTTGTTCGACGCTCGAAGCAGTTGCTTCAGTAACTCCAGACCAGATAAGTTGACCCTTCATATCTTCTCGAACAGTAATAGCAGGTCGTGCTTCAGGTGGAGCATCGTTCAATAAATCAATGAGTTCCTCATTGTAGATCTCGATAAAAGAAACTTTCACGCTAAATTTTTTTGGCCGGACTTCGGTTGATGGTGATGCAGGTGGGCTGTGTTGAATCATCGAGACAGGTCGAAGTCTGGATGAGGAGGATTTGCGACTAAATGCAGGAATAGCGGAAGTCGCTGATTGTATTGCTCGATTTGTTTCCTCAGCTTGTAATTTTTCAAATAGGTATGAAACGGCACGAGGGACGATACCCTCATCGCCGAGATCGTGGGACTGACACATCTTTTCAGTACCCATGGTATATGTTTTTCCAGACGAAGTCTGGCCCTGTAAAGCAACATAGGGTTTGTGAGTAATGATCATAAACCGGATTCAATTGATGTGGGGCTCATAAGGGCAGGCAGAGACTTACATAGGCAAGAACAGTAGCATTGTAACCTAGATAGGTATTCAAAAGAGTGTTAGAACATGATCCTATTAAGGTTGCTTTCACACCCCTACTCCTCCTTAGATTTCCTTGTACTTGATTGAAACGCCAAAGCAAAACTTACCGTTCAGAAATCGTTCAACTAATCGACTTCCAACTTCGTTAAATACTTGTTCCTGAGTACTTGTAGGACCAAAGATACAGTCGAATGTGAATGGCTTTGGTTTTTGACCCTTTTCGGCAACCGAAACGCTGTTGTCATTGACTTTCAAAATGTCGGATTCGTCTATAGATGAGAATCGTGGTTGAGATTTGTCGCGACTTGTCAGCGGTCGTATGCGCAGAGCTATATTAAAAATGTATCAGTGGAAAAGCCTTGTATACTATGATTGATTTTCGATTTTTTTTTTTTTGACACAAAAATCGTGAGCAGCATTGACAGCTACGGGCGTTACGATGCTTACCGACTTGGATTGAATTAGATTGGGGCTTATCATGTTGCTTAGACGAACTAGTAGTGTCCTGCGTTTTAAGATTCGGTATGGCCATTATCTCTTAGTATGGCAGCATAAGTAGTAAATGATGGAGAGCGGGTAGAGTTGTGTTTGCTAAGGGGATGAAAAGCAGAGCTCAATATGGTAGGGAATGGAAGGGAGGTGAGGTGAATGCCCAAGTGAAAATGATCGACAGAGAGGGAAAGAAAATAGTTGAGAACCCTTTGGTCAAAAAAAACCCCTCCATCTCATAAAATACTGGTTGGTTATACAAGGTTACACACATTAAGAGAAACACTAATTTTATTTTTACTATGTCTTCTTGTTCAGAATTCGAACAGCGTCCTTGGAATAGACGTAACTTGCTCCAGACCAAATGGTTGTTACACCGACTGTCCATCTGGAAACGTACAAGATTGAGTTATTATGAGCTCGTGCAAGAAAACACCTATAGTGTACTTACTGTAAGCCTGTCAGCAAAACGGTGTCTGGGAATCCCAATACAGGCGAAGTCAGAGAGGCACCCATCAGCAATAATTGAAGCGCTGTGTTAATTTTGCTAATTGTGGTGGGGCGTACTTCCGCAGATGGTATTGAGAAATCCCAGTATCGTACAAAGGTTTTCTGAAAACAGTATGTTGGGCGTTTTAACTTTCTTTTTTCCATTCCATATGTCAATCAACCAGGCTTTAACAAGACACTTACGGGAGGTGGTAAAGAAATGTAACGATAATAGAAGGATGAGAGGACGAGCCCACCGTCACGCGCTAGAATTATTGCTGCCAGAGGAACTGAGAAAATAAATAGAAACATTTTCAGTTAAGGCTAGTACAACCGTTGTGATTGAACCTGTTCCCGCCCAACCAAACCGCCTGCTAGCTCACCCGGCAGCGCAGAGCAGAACTTCAACATCATGTGACAATCCCTCCTCTCTGATTTTTTTACTCACCTGGCAATAAATCTTGCATGGCCAATGTCACTGTAAGTATTGTCATCAGCGTCTTGTCGGCAAGAGGATCAATGATACTCCCAACAAAAGTCTTCATATTGTATCGTCTAGCAATGAATCCATCCAGCTGTTCCGGAATCATGCATCAGGTCAATGAAGCACAAAGATGTATGGCACCCATCTAATTAAATACAGAGTGCCACTTACCATATCTGTTATGCCTGCAACTGCGAATATACCAAGTGCCAATGGGTACTTTTCATTTAGAATAAGATAGCCGACATATGGAGAGGCGAGCAGTCTTGAAAATGTCAAGATATTGGGGATTGTATAAATATTCTCATGCGTAGGGATGTTGGTTTTGAGCTGTAAGAAAAAACATTGTTGCAGAGAATATAGAATATCCCAGTTAATCAATTGTAACGCTGGCTGCACTGACCCTCCGCACATAGCTAGCTAGCCAGAAGCTCGGCCAATGCTAAAGTGCTTCGATCAACACCACTCTCGCTAAAAAAAATTGCTCTGTCCCACGCATCTCTTACCTTGCCCAGCACACCTTTTGCGTCTTCTGCAGCCTTTTGTAGGCTTGGTTGTTCGTCTTTATTATCGGTAGGGGTGCTGAACCGTCTTAGTGAATACGATAAAATTTTACTATTATGACTGAAAAAGATTATCGTTTAACGAGATGTATTCGACTGTGTCATACGCGATATAAAATTGTACAAGACTTACACAAGAGGTACCCGGCCGTGAATGGTAGATAGTCGGGTGTGAATGGCTTTTGGTGCATTCTTAAATGTCATTGGCAGAGGATTTTTTGCCGCAATGAGAGTGTGGTGTCGAGCAACCGAGATCGATGGTCGAAGCATTGCTGTAGCAACGCGTGAGGATATCCATAGTCGGTGCGGCAGCGTCACAGTCGTCATAACAAAGGATATCGTAAGCACACACCTAAAGTAGAGCTCGCTTGTTATGGCCCAACGTATTTTTGTTCCTTGCGGAATTTGAAATAAACAGTACTGACACATTGGTCCCAGCCAAGGCAAGGTAGGTAACTACTACGTATTATCACATTTCGGCAATACTGGAAAGCGAAGGACCAGCTCGGAAACATTTTCATATTTCCATTCTATCAATCATGAAGACGATGACCCCTGGATGCCGAGACTTCTAGATGCGTTTGTGGAGCCTTTTGTTCGCACTGCCCTTCTCGGCTCCATAACAGGGCAGGAAACGACGTCGATGTTCGTTTGTCATCGTTCCTTGTGTACATTCACGTTCTGTAAATATCGAACTGACCGTGAAGATCAACTTTCTTACTCATGATGGATCGCCATCGTCGTTGGCGTCACCATGAACCAGTGTTTTGAACACGCACGACAAACTCTGAAGTCCCTCGATAATGCCTATTTATTCCATATATGGTTTCCAGAATTGAAGCCTAGGCAAGGGAACCCAGTCTCATAGACGAGACAGCCCACAATCTTATTATCAAGGAAAAAGCTACGAGTGGGAAGGGATTTTTTTCACCTTATGCTACTGATATCCGTGGCTTTAATTTTTGTCTCAACCGACTCCACCGACTCTATTCTTGCAAAGGAATGATAAGGTTTATATTCAGAGCCTGGTTGTGAATTAAGCTTCCAGAGCAAGGATATAAAAAATGAAGCCTTCATTAAGATAGCACAAATGGACTGGATGTGAAGAACATTGTCCCAAACTCTGTTTCACTTTGACTATGCTTTCTTTCTGCATATTTTTAAGATTAGACAAGTTACAGAGCAGCTGTTCGCGAATCAGTCTACTGCAATTTGGTACGAGATACCGCCATCAAATAACATGCAGGGAACTAGTCAGTACATATGGGTTCCACGGGGGTACTTTAATGGGCGGAAATCATAAACGCCAAGCCTTACTACATAAATCAGTCTTCTTTTGCGAGAGAGTCTTCATATGCGCATTACACTATTTTCTTCATAGTGTTGCGCTGGGGTAGTTTGAATCGGATTATCCTCATGAAAAAAACCCCCATTCTCTCTTCTATTTTCTGGCGTGAGCTTTCGCCATAATCCGGGCCGGCAGGCAAGCACAAATTTGGAAATGCCCAGTGACGGCGAAACTGATCGGGATCTTGTCCCCGCCACTTTTGGATGCATGAGCCCATAACAACTTACCTTTTCTTCAACTCACCTTACCTTTTCACACCTTTCTCTCAACTTATTTGTTTGAATCATGGTTTTCTTGACTCAAGTCGTTAGCGATGGTGAGTAATATACGCGTGAATACGAATTAACAGTCCACTATTGCCCGCTAACACGTTGCTCGGACCCCTGCCACTCTCTCTTTTCCTTCAGCTCGTATTAACGAGACCAAAGAACAGCAAGAGGAAGCTGGCATGTTGCACGAAGAATTCTCTACCTCTGTCTATGGAACCCGCTGGGCTGGACAAGATATCCCTCGGTAAGTCCTACAGCACGTCTCGAGAAAAGTGGCGGGTATTATTATGGGGGCTGACCTTGTGATTGTTGTGCTATAGCTTCGATATGCCGGATGTAAGTAACTTGACCACCGAGTGACTTATCATGAGCGTGATGATCTAAATTTCTTTTTCTGTGGATGGGCATGCTATAGAACGAGATGCCACCTGGTAAGATGGATGGGCTTAGCCTGTGATTAATATGTGAGCCAGTCGTACCTTGTAATGTTAAGCTAAACCCTTACTTTTTCCTAGATGTCGCATACAGACTGATCAACGATGAACTTGCCGTGAGTTTGAGTTGCTGTGATGATTTCGGTGTATAGCGATAGTACTGACCCTGAATGTTTATAGCTGGATGGCAGACCCTCACTTAACTTGGCCAGTTTCGTCACCACGTTTATGGGTATATGTCCAAAATCAGGTTTTTTCAGCTAAAAGTCACTTCCCGATCACTAAACTAGTCTTGATTTGGAACAGAGCCTGAAGCTGAAAGACTTATCAGCGAGAATGCCTCCAAGAACTTTATGTGAGTTTGCAACGTCTTGAGCCAGAAGTAAAGCTTACAATGACTGACTTTTTGCTAGCGATTACGAAGAATACCCTCAAACTTGTGAGATCCAGGTAAGAAAATCAAATATCTCGAGCACCGTGGAGACCTTCCCCGAGGTGTCCGATTCTGACATCGCCGTTTATCATCTAGAACCGCTGCATCAACATGATTGCCCGTATGTTCCATGCCCCTATGGACAGTTCTGAGGAAGAGTGCATGGGATGCTCTACTATTGGATCATCTGAGGCCATCATTTTGGCTGTCTTGGCTATGAAACGCCGCTGGCAAATTGCTCGCGATGAAAAGGGGTTGTCCAAGGAAAAGCCCAACTTGGTTATGGGAGCCAACGTCCAAGTAAGTTTTTTAAGATTGCTCTGGTAGCAGCAAACCAGTATTTTTTTTTCATCTAATGATGTTCCACTCTCCTTAGGTTTGCTGGGAGAAAGCCGTCAAGTAAGCTAAAGGTTATTATATATGGGTTACACAGCCGAAGTATTAACTTTTATCCGTGTCAAGGTACCTCGAAATTGAACCCAGATATGTGTCCTGCACTGAAGACTATTTGATTATGAGTCCAGAGAAGGCTATAGAGCTCATGGATGAGAACACTATCGGTTGTTGTGCCATTCTTGGTTCTACCGTAAGTACTTGGGGGGTTCGGCCCATTTTTGCCAAATACTGATAAGATGCGCATGCATTGCTTGGTTTCTCCCAGTACACTGGTCATTATGAAGATGTCAAGACGTTGAACGAGCTTTTGGAGAAGAAGTGTGCTGAAACTGGATGGGATATTTGCATCCACGTTGATGCTGCCAGTGGTGGTTTTGTAGCCCCATTTGTGTGTCCCGAACTTGTATGGTAAATATTCTCCGGGTCGCTTCAGTTGTCTTATTTCGTTTGTATACTAACAATCATAATAGGGATTTCCGTCTTCCACGAGTCATTTCCATCAACGTCTCTGGTCACAAATACGGTTTGACGTAAGTTTAGCGAACAAAGAAGCACGTCCACTTGACCTGCCCCCCCCCCGCTGCTCTCAACGGGTTTTTGCTGATCATTGTGCTTATCTGCAGGTATGCTGGTGTAGGATGGTGCATTTGGCGTAGCAAGGAATATCTTCCTAAGGACCTGATTTTCAATATCAAGTAAGACTTTTTTTTAAAATTGGTTGCTTGTACGCACCATATTGACAGTACATCCTCTTGACAGCTACTTGGGAGCTGACCAAGCATCACTCACCCTTAACTTCTCCAAGAGTGCGTCCACTGTCATTGGCCAATACTATGTTTTGATTCGCCTCGGCAAGTCTGGTTTTAGATCTATCATGACTAACCTTATTCGTATTTCCGACCACTTGGCTGCCTGTCTCGAAAAAGCTGGATTCCAGATTTTGAGCGAGCGTAATGGTAGAGGATTGCCACTTGTCGCTTTTAGAATTAAGACCAAGAAGCATTATGATGAGGTGAAGTGTCACTGATAGATGAGCCAGACAATTTGCATTGGCAAGTGACACTAATACGGTGTTAATTTTTCCTCCAGTTTGATGTGGCTGCTCGTCTCCGTGAACGCGGTTGGATTGTGCCTGCTTACACTGGTGCGTGCATGAATTTTTTTTTTTTTTCAATTAAGCTAATTTTATACTTCCCGGTGGGTTCCGATGAAAGCATGTAACTAACATTGCGTTGTTTAGCCCCTCCCAATGCCGAGCAAATCAAGATGTTGCGTGTGGTGGTGAGAGAAGACTTCAGCAAGAGTCGATGTGACCTTCTCATCCGAGACATCCTGGCTGTTGTGAAGCAGTTAGACGCCCAAGACGCCAAAACCATTCAAGAAAACCGGTAAGTGTATTTTTATGGAGATCCGAGTTAGGCCAAGTCAAATATTGACGATCAAAATAGCAATAACCATCCAAGTGCCAAACAACGCTGGGCTCTGTTGCGCAACATTGGATCCGTTGCATTCCACCACCCCCAGCTTGAGGGCAAAGAGCGTGTTCCCAATAAGACCAACGGCGTTTGCTAAGCGGTCTACCGATGTTTTGTTATGCTATGCTATGCCGATATGTTATGCTAGGAGACCGACCGACAAAATAATAATAAAAAAGATTTTTTTGTTTATTGAACACGGATCTGCTCATCGTTTTGACCCCGTGGTCGGCTTTCATCCAATTGAGCCAACATGTTTGTAAAACAAAGAATTGGCTTTGCACATTCCCGATGACGTCTGCGAGAGGATCTTCTCCTGTGGCAAAAACAGAGAGCTTTCTCCTGGCCGATAACATTAGATGTTTGCTATCCTGCCTGCCAATCGGTACTTTTCCGAAAATGCCCACGCCGGAAATTATCGCAACCGGTACATTATTTCAAACATTTCTGCACATCTTTATGTTTTATGGTAAATAGTAAGGTCAAATGAAATATTTTTCAGGCATAAACTAATTATAAAAAAAAAAAAATAGGAAGAAGAAATTACATTGTATGTATGTAACGTGTATCTATGTTGCGAAGGGAAGGGAACAAAATGTACATTTGAGTTTAGAAAATTACGAAGCGGTGGGTGATTGATGGTAGCAAATCAAAAAACCGGTCTAAGGAAAAAGTAGGCTACTCCTTACTTCTTCCAGAACTGCCATGGCTTCTTCTTGGACTCTTTGGCCTCTTTCTTTGAATCTGACTTGGACTGGGAACAATATCAGTCATCACACACGTCACAAACAAGGATAATTAACCCAAACTTTTAACTCACCTTTTTTGATTTCTCCTTGAGAATATCAAGCAAATTGGGAGATTTCTTTCCGTTCACTCCGGAAGGCGACTTGCTTCTTGAAGTTTCAACTGGTGGTGTGTTAACTGTTTGTAAAGTAGGAGCTGGTGTGTTTGCTTGTTGTTGTGGAGCAGATGGCTTTTCCGATTCTTCATTTCCAATTAATGTGACAGCGGACTTGTTAGGCTCGGCATGGCTGTCGTTGCATGCAGGGGAGGAGGCAATAACGGTGGTCTCTGGGGTAGCAATGGAGGAATGTGCTATTTCGGAGGACCTTTCCGATTCCTTCTCGGCTTCAGTTACGATGGCTGCATTCATCGTGTCGTCAACGGTTGGATCGACCAAGGATGAATTACCCCCATTGTTCTCCTGAGAATTCTCCTTCTGCGGCGTTTGCTCCACCAAAGGCGCTTCAACCTTGGGTGCTTCTACTACCTCTGGTTCATTAACAACGGGTTGCTGTTCGACGGGCTTCGTGGCGGTGATGGTAGGGGCGACGGAAACCTTCATGAAGTAGGTTGCTTCCACAGAAACAAAAGGAGCACCAGCGGATTCAACCATGATCAGTTTACAGGGGCTTTTTCCTACCACAGCGGAAATTTTTGATCCAGGAGAACTGGAGACTTGCGTATCGAATGATGGCCTTGTTGGACTCACGTTCGACTTTCTATGCTTCTTCTTATTGTTCAACGATGCCTTAGTCGGAATACTATCAGTGGATAAAGTCTTGGTGTCGGAATTGAAGCTGGCCAGACGTTTTGCTGCCTTCAATTCCTGTCGTTCACGAGCACGACGTTGAGCTCTGCTTTCAGCTGTAGGTGTTTGAGACATGGTAAGAAAGTAAAAGAAACAATGTCTGGCTTAGAAGTCATGGTGCTAAAAATTTAAGGTGCTTGTCAAGTGACTGCTTTTTTGATCGAGCGGGCCTGTCTGCCTTTCGCTTGAAACGACTTAAAACATGGGTCCGTATGGGCCAACGAAGTAGGTTTTGGGTCGAGAAAAAAAAAAAGTGTTCTACTATGAAATATCTTTTTTTTACTTGGTCACTATCATCTTTTTTGATTTCATATAGTATGGCAAGTTGAACCCGCTCATTTAGCATGTTGAATAGAATTTGACAGCTTTACTTTATTATATGATTGTCAAAAACTGATGACGATCACTCTGAGATTTCTGTGTGACCCGATCCAGTGAGAGGAGGGAGAAAAAAAAAAAAAAAGATTATTTTTATCGCTGCTGTGACGATGAACTTCAAAGGGCATCCAGGAACATGATTTCATGTGACTCCGATTGAAAATGTGGGTTTTTGGTTCAAAGTCTCTCAAATGAAAGAAGCTGAAAAAGCATAACTCTATCATCACCTTCTTTTTTTTTTTGGGGAAAATACGCCATGGACTGGAGTTCAATTTTATATCATGTTTACATGCCAAATCTTCAGTAAGCGTCTGGGAAAACACTACCTCAATCCAGTTTTCGGTCATCAGACGCTTGCTTCCCCAGGTCGATCTTGCAATGATAACCTTGCATATTCGCGTGCCTAAATATGGATTCCAAATGGGGGTTACGCTTCGGTGGAGCTCATCTGATTCTGAGGCGATCGGCCTTTTGGTGTTCATAGCACATGACAGTTTGTACTCGTACGACTGTGGTTGTTGCTTCGGGAGCCACGTTTGGAATGGTCAGATGCCAAAATCGATCGATATGATTTAGTCGGCTTTATGGTATGATATGAGCGATATATTTTTGTAGATGATATATGTGCGTGAAGGGGGAAAGAAACACGAAAAGCAATAGAAAGGTTTTGTACAAATAAATATAGAGGTAAGCAGGCGAGTCAAGCAAAAGAAAGAGCGAAAAAAAAATGGATAATATGGATATGAAGGGGGAAATACAAGTGGAGTTTGATAGGGCCTTGGGTTCAATTTTTTTTTTCTTCGGTATGGCAGTTTTCTCCAGTAGCGTTTAAAAAACATATTTTTTTTTTGGGGGGGAGGTTTTTTCAAAGAGGCATACATAGGTAGAATATATGTGTTGCGTGTACAGTATGTGCGTGCGTGTGTGGGTTTTGTTGGAGATGAAAAGAGTGCAAGTGCTGCTGGAGAGGAGCCAAGTCCTTCGATTTTGATGGGTTAGCAGGCAGTTTTTATGTGGGATTTGTTATGAGGAGGTGACCCATGCGCGCTTGCGTCGGTATGTTTCTCTTGTAGAGCGAGGTGATCTGTGCGGTAAGCGTCTGATATTTTTTCGCTTGCCATCATCAAATGGAATACCATTATCTAAAAAGAAAGTTATTAGCGAATTATCCATGTCATGCCATGTCATTCGAGTTGAAATCGTACCATAGTCATGCATATTGACATGCTCCTTTTTGGCCACCGACGCTGCATGCATCTGCTCATTGCGTAGGATAGGCTGTAGAATTCGCCGTCGTGCATTGATAAACCAATTGCTGATTTGATTGACAGTCAGAGCAGTTCTTCGTGCAAGGTCAATCTTTTCATCCTCAGTAGGGTAAGGATGTCTCTTATGCTGGACCAGCCAGTTTCGGAGGAAGGCGGTGACGTTTTTTGGCAAGTTTCCACGTCGTCTTCTTAGACTGGAGTTGCTACCGCCATTCGCTGGCTTGACAGAATGAGAATCACTGCCACTCATATTGCCATCATCCAAAGAGGCAGCTTGCTCAGGAGGAGTGGAAGGGGAATAATCCGAAGCGGATCCAACGTCACTATGCAGTAATGGAGGAGTAAACGACGCACTTCGAGGAGGGAGTGGTAAATGAGATGAAGGCATGGTTGGGGAAGATCTGGTTACCAAAGTGTCAATTGACAGATGTGGCCGGCACTCTGGGTCTGAAAGCGTAGGCAAAGGGGAGATCATCTGTCAATATATGGATAGGCACAAAAAAAAATGTCCATTGAAAAATATTGCCCCTTTTTCATATTGATACGTACATCGTAGGCCTGACCAGAACTCGGCATTACGTTGTAGCATCTCGTTTGTCTTGATGAGATGGGAATCAATGTCAGCCGTATAATGGTAATCAGGAAACGTTTTATAATCGTTGAACAGAACGATGGTTCTGAACTTGCGAGTCTGGTGAGGAGGTGTTAAGACAGAAATAGGATGGGGCATGCCAATAGAAAGAATCACTCACTCCATGTGGCTGAGCGTAGCGGCTAGAGTTGTTGAACATGGATGGATATATTATGACAGACAGCTCAAAATGAAGTATGTGTACGTATGAAATGATGTATGTATGTATAAAGAGATCTCGCGTGCTTGTATCGTTTTATGTATAGGATATATATATAGAGAGGGTATATATATATGATGATAGTGAAGAGAGGAGAACCAAGTCGGTTGAATGATGGAGGGAGAGAAGAAAAAGCGAAAAGCGTCAAAGCAGATGACAAGTTGGACTTTATAAAAAGGATGGCCCATGCCACATCACATCAGATGAACAAGTGATTACTGCAGCCAACTTTTTTTTTCTGGAAATCAAAAATGGCTTGGGCGTACAACCTTACAAGAAAAACTAGATCTGCCCTTTTTTGAGAGCACAAGCTTTCTTGTCAAGTTCAGTTTGGGGGGAGACATGGTTTGGGGGTTTTTGCGCGTAAAGTGTGGTGTCACGGTTCACATCGCTCTTTCTCTTTGAGTTGGATTGCCTTGTGTCAATTGTCCCCCCGGGAAAAATCCTCCCAAGTGACATATCCATCACATCGCCATCAACTGAGCTATCACCATGGAAACAACATATACACAAAAGAGATCGCCTAAGATCCCGAGTGATGACCTTGTCTGCTTACTTTATCTATTCAATGCTTCTTTGCCTCTCTTTTCCCAAAAATCCGCGTCCCACCCTAATAAGTGTATCAGCCCCCGTAAAGTGATGCCATTAAAAATAATAATATTGGATGGTTTTAAAAAAAGAATTAGGTAGGCCGTTGGGAAGCGCAGGTGGTCACTTTTGGGGAAGGGGCCAAATTGAGTGCGGGCCAGCGTCAAGAAGACAGGAGAATGACCTCAACAGTCATGAGATGGTGGATGACCTTGTTGTTGATCTCTCTTAACTCACTCAAATATAACAAGAGAAAGATAGAAGCGCACGGGTCCTCTTGTGGATTGACACTTTTTTTTTTTTGGGTCGCTTGCGTCAATAAACATAAATTGGTATTAGACTATGAAAGTGTTCTCGATTTCACAAGCTATCGCTGACTATGCTCTGCTGTTGCCTTTCGACCAATATAGGCATGTCCCAAGCTAATAAATCCACGTTGGTGCATCGATCACTTATGGTTACTTTTGGTACCTTAGTAGCTAGGTGGCACCAAACGACGATGGATAGCGGACCCTCATCTCTCAGCTGACACAAACTTTTTGGTTTTTTGTTGAAACCCCAAAGGAGGAGGCGAAGTGAAAGGAGTATCGGTAGCAAGCTATTACATTGAACTTAGCTGCTGATCTCTCGTCTCCTTAGCGGTCTCACCATCAGCCATTTTTCTCATGATGCGCTCACAGACACCTGGGGGAGCTTAGATAAGGAAAGGGGTAGTCGGGATTGCCGGTTTTCAATACGTGCAGCTAGATGGGGGATCCCTTGACACGTTGTATATGAGCGTTAACTCATGGAAGGGAAAAATAAAAAGAGGAATAAAATATATTGCCACGGTACGACCGACCCTCTTACGATTACTTTTCAGTTTCCATCTCCTAAGCTTAACTTTTCCCAACCACAAGCCTGCAATGGTACTAAAAAGGAAGGTGCGAACTTGTCAAATGGAATTTATATTTTTTTCGAACGATTCGAAACGATCTGCCTGAAAAATACCGTGCCGTGTACCACTGAAAGCGGTATTTTTCTCTAATGCTTCATGCTTTGTATATTAACGTTTAAATCAAAGAAAAGAAAAAGAGAAAAAAAAAAGTCGGCTCACTTTTTGATACTCTCTACTTTTTAACTTCCATGTTGACTATCCATCGCCCGTCAGTAATAACAAAGTTGCCTATATATGGGCGGATAATGACCTGATGATAGGGAGTTGG
Source organism: Umbelopsis ramanniana AG (assembly GCF_025399195.1). Lineage (NCBI taxonomy): Eukaryota > Fungi > Mucoromycota > Umbelopsidomycetes > Umbelopsidales > Umbelopsidaceae > Umbelopsis > Umbelopsis ramanniana. Next base: position 291,949 of record NW_026252110.1, read on the forward strand.
CAAAGCAAAAAAAAAAACAGGCTGCAGTGGTTTTTTTTACTTCTGTCACTGCTTTCAACTCGCCCTTTGGCTCTCTCCACAACCACGGATGTGCCCTGTAAGGCGACCTGACCTGTCCCCCCCCCGACCAAGCAGCTGATGCAGTGTGACACGCTCTGTGCATGGGCCTCCTCTCCCTTGGTGTGTCTATGCTTGGCTTGGGAAACTGCGTACGTACCTTATCTTATTGATCAATCATACCCTCGTGGAACCGCCACCCTCTCTCTCTCTTTTTTTTCACGCTTGACGTTTTGCCGTAAGCACAAATATCGTGAACCTGTGACCCTCAGTTCCCCCGCCTTACCTTATATCATGTCATATGCTGCTAGTTTGGGGGCGGCTCGTCTGGGCTGAGTTACGATGCAAGCGAGCAAACCTATTGAAAATGTCACTTTTTCCTCCTTCTGTCTGTTCAACACCATCTTCTTCTCCGTTTTTGTTTCATGCCATGTGTGTTTGTGCTTTCTTTTTTCGTTTTAATTATAAAATAAAATCATGGATTACTTTTATGAATTGCAAAATGATGAAAACATTGGGTTTTGAGAGAGAGGGAATAGGTAACAGAAAGAAGGGGAGGATGTCACTGGGAAAAGTGATCGAGTGAAAGGGATAGAAAAGGGAATATTACAAAAAAAAAAGATGCGTTTTTCTTTTCAAAGGAAAAAATAAAGGAAACAAAATTTTTGGGATTGATGGGGGATGTTGTGATTTATGCGTGTAAAATGGCAAAGAGACGAAGAGAGGGGGGAAGAAAAGGGGGAATATGTATACTGAAATAATAATAAGTAAAAAAAGGTTTAGAGGTCATCGCAAATCGTCATCGCGATCACTGCCTCCAATGTCAATCTCTTCATCCTCGTCTTCTTCGATAACAGTGGCAGACTTTTCCGATATAGGAGAAGGCACAATCAGGGTCAACTTGGGTAAATTGGATTCGGTGGTTGTTGCTGTCGTTTTGCGAGCATCAGAAGACTTGGTTGTATTGCGGCGACTTGGCAACACAATGGTGGATGATTTGGATATGGATCCATTCCAAGACGCGCTCTTTTTGATCATACCAGGAGACAGTTTACTACCTCCACCAGCCCATTTTCCTCCTGTTGGTTTTCGACGTCCATAGGTATGAAGACTACGATGATGAGACGTAGAGTGGTGATTATAGACGTTGCTGTACGTGCGTCGAGTAGCAGCTGGTCTTCGAGAAGCAGTAACCATAACATCTTCATCGTCCTCATCTTCGTCTTCTTCATCGTCATCGTCATCATCGTCTTCCATGATGGATCGTATATCTTTTCGCTGAGATCGTTTAGACGATAATCGGGTGGTTCGCTTCGGAGTGGCTTGGCTGACCGAAAGTGTCGACCGATAGGCAAGAGGGCTACGAGCACGACTGATGATTTCATCCAAATCCATTGAGCTACCATTCTCCATGGCATCCATGGCAGCAGCACGCATTTTCTTCATATGTTCACGTACTTCTTCAACATCGGTATCGGTATCGGTGTCCTCGTCCGATTCGACTACATCCACAAAGCTTGATGAGGGTGACACCGCAGCATCGTTGTCGGGGGTAGGTAAATTGTGTCGTGGGGGTGAAGGGCTGGCATCATCAGAAGCTGGCCCAGACTTGATGGTGACAGGTGACAATACACTTGCATTCGGACTTGCAATTCCACCACAACTGTTGCTGCTACTGACAACGGAGATTTCTCGTTTCTTCTTTCGATGAGATTTCTTTTCTTCATCAAAACATCCAAGCATCGGCGCTTTGAGATTAAGAGAATGACTTGGATTATGCGAAAGCAGAAGTTGTTGCAGTTGAGCGCTGTTGTTGTTGTTGTTGTTGTTGTTATTATTGGGCGAGCTAGGTCCAGATGAACTGCTGACCTGTTGGTGCGACAAGAATCCATTTTTTGACGATCCAGTGCTACTCCGAAGACTGGTCAGTGTCACAGCGGTCAGTCGACCTTCTGGTGACTTTTTGCTAACAGGAAGGGAGATCGGCAAGGGATTGGGGAAATAGGTATCGATGGTATCGTTCAAAAAAGCTCCCAATTTGTGTTGAAGTGAGCACGTCGCTGCCAGTGCTTGAGCTCGTCTAAGGGGGATCCAAGTGCCATGAAGTCGACTGGCCTTGTTGGGTATACGTACACGACCTACTTCCAAGCTCAGAACAATACTTCTTTCTTGTTCCGTTTCGATCCCTCCAGCCTTGAGTAAGCTAGTACCATTGATATAGCCATTATCCACTCGTCGCATCAAGAGATGTTCACCTTCCACGCCATTTGCTTCTGACAGAACCGTAACGTACACTGCAACGTTATCAATGATCGTGATGTACATATGGGGGGTGGTCGGAACCGTCGTGGATATAATTACAGGTTGATTGGCATCTTTGGAAGGTGACGTGGGGGTAGATTCAGTTGTGGTGGGTGCTTTAGAAGGTTCTTTTTTCAAAAGTGCCTCCAAAGCTGAAAAATGGGATAGCGCCGCTTTGATATCGAGTGTTGGTGATGAGGAGTTGCTGGTCGGTTTGCCATTCGTAGAAGCAGACACAGACTTTATCGTTGGCGCGAGGTGGGCTAAATTTGGTATGGCAGCAGCGATTTGGTGTAGTGTTTGAAGGTTCAAATTGGAAATGTTGAGCGTCTTGAGGATCTCAACCGCACTGAGAACCGTAGATTGGACGTTTGACGAAGCGGCTGCAACCGCCGCGGCTGTGGCTGGGCTAGTGGTCATAGCAGACACCAAACTGGAAGTTGATGGAATCACGGGTGCAGATGCCCCTGTACTCGGTGCAACAGAGGAAGCAATTCGACTAGCGACATTTGGAGCAATGTTTGCTTGGGTGTTGACAAAAGTCTCTGTTTTGGAATCTGCGTCCTCAAACTTTACAAAGCTGTCATCATCCTCGCTTTCTGAGATTTGTTCCGATGATAACTCTTCACTGCTTTCGGCGGTTGCAGTCGTCATCATGGCTACCGTGGGTGAACCGTTTGGTTGGCTGTTGCATTCCAATGATCTTGGGCTTGGTGGCGTTGATACAGTTGAACTTGAAATAGCTACTTCAGATAAATACATCAGAAAAGGGTTACGATTGCGAAGAAGTCAATGGTTTAGTCAAACTCAGTTTAGACTCATCGATCATTTTTCTCCACGGCATTGACCATGATTATAGAAATAACTACTAACCAAGTTTATCCGTCACATCTTGAATTTCTTTCTGGTTTTCCAATCGGATAGGTTCATCACTCAACAACTTCATCAGACCCAGAGAGCTTTCAATTTCGTATTCTTCAACAAGCTCACGTGCACGATGTAACGGCACCCTGTTGGCATAGGCATGTATAAGTAAATCTGGTATTGCTTCACAACAATCTTGCACAAACACTTACCATGCTCCTCGACATTCACTATGCCCGCTCGTAATAGTCACAACCGCATTATTTCTTTCGCTTTCAGCTTCTATGTCGAATGACCCTTTACCAAGAACGGGCTGTGCCGCTTTGCGTAGCTGAGTTGCATTTACATAACCTTCGTCCAGATAAAAATGTTGACTGTTAACTGACTTTTTGATTTCAGCATTTCTCGTTCGTCGAGCAATATTGTTGTTAGAACCATCTGTAGTCGAGATAAATCGCATCACCTTGGTGTTGGGAATATCGCCAGGAGAATCAAGTTCATAAACTCGCAGGTTGCCAAAGACTTTCTCCACGATATGGTAAGGCTGTATGCGTCGTGATGAATACCCATCCTCGTCACTTGAGCCAATCGATGAATCGTCTGGTGTTTCAAGTGCCGGAGAAGAGGGTGCCTCTTCCATGGTATCGGTCTCCACTGTTTCACGGTGTTCAGTAGGTACGTCCGCCTGCGGATGCGTGCTACCACTTTCGTCGTTTATGGGCTGCTTCGGTAAAAGCACCTTTTGAAGCAGTGGACTACCTTTAAAGTCGCCATTGATATTGTTCGGCCGTCGCTGATGGTTGCCGAGGGTCATCGATTTGCGGGTACCATTTGTCGTACTTGCAAAATAGTTGTCGAGTTCAGATACCGAAATGGATTCGGGTGTGGCAATATTGAGGGGTACGTTGTTGCCTACGCAAGAATTGTCGGATAGAAAGACATTGTCAAAATCTTGATCAAAGGAGTATGGTAGCCATAGATCTTGATCGCCTAGTAAACCATTGTTAGACTTTTTGGCATTCAACCTTGGTGATGATTTGGGAGATGTATAGGAAGGAAGGTTTAATTGGGGGGAAGATTGTGGATCGTTGTTTTGAGGTTGAATGGATGAAGTGGCGGTATGAGTGGAAGTGGTTGTATTGTTGTGTGGAATAGCAGTGGACTTTACAGTCGCTCGACGACTGGACAATTTCTTTTCCACAGTGACAGTAGGGGCTACATCTTCCATGACTAAATCCCCTTTTAGCATTTCCTCATGATAATCGGAAAACTCAGAATCCGATTCTGACTCTTCTGCATTCATACGAGTAGCATGTATAAGTTGAGCGGGTGTGGAAGATGATGTTGATACTTCATTGGTTGTAGAGGGTGTAATTTGACTAGACAACTCTGAAAGGGTCGAGGAAGGTACCATGGAAGATTTTCGTTGCCTCTTGGGCAATGGTGATGCCTCGTTATCAGATACAGGGTGTGGTGCCTCATCGTCAGCTTCATTATCACTTTCGGATCGTCGTGCGTATTGAGAATTTGTCTTTCGCCTTGGTCGATGTGTTCGTACCGACGGTTTTTCAGGTGGAGAATTGACTGGAATAGCCTTGCTAATAGACCGTTTTCTCTTGTCCATGCTTCTCGTGTGATGAACTACCTCTGGTGCTGGAGGTTTCGCTTCATCTTCTTCAGAAGACAACGGTGATGAATCAGAGGATTCGGTGCCTCTTTTCGTCGATAATCCAATATTATGATCGGGTTTTTCTTGCTCTTTCTTTGCTTTGGAACTGGGCGTCAAAGAAGGTGAATCTGGTGACTTTGATTGTATGGAATCTGTTACCAAAGAGTAATTAATCTTTCGAGCGTGGCGCTGGTCTACATGCTTCGCGAGCAGTGGCGCACGAGGTGGATTATGCTCAGCGGCTCTTTTAAAGTGCTGTGATATGCGTGATGATACAGTTGCAAATGGAGTTGCACCGCTAGATGAAAGGAAAAAATGATAGCGTTAGCATATATGGGGGGTTAACGAACTACCATTGTATCCACCTGTTACTCACCCCAAGGTAGCATATTTGTACTTTGTGATCACATTGGACAGCTCTCGAGGGGAACTTGGCTTGTTTCCGACCTTTAAGAGAGCCTTCATAATGGCGGTAAATACTTTATCTCGCGCATCGTCAGGATGTATAGACGGTAATGGCTGCTTTGAATGAGAATGGTTCTCATTGTCGGACTGGTTGGCTACCTGTGACAAGTCGTCATTCTTGACACTGTCGGCCATCTGGAGTGTGTCTAGAAGCGAAATGTGAATTTCACTAATTGCTTTCTGTAGCCGTTGTTGTTATTGCGCGGGACAGTTTATAAACGTCGAATATGTACAGGCTGCAACGACTTTTGACTCCAAACCAGTTTCCAAGGGATTCCTAAAGGGAAGTGGGATTGAAAGAAAAAAAAAAAAAAAAAGTCCTGTCGGAATTTGAATCTTTGGTCGAGGTTGGCTGAAAGTGCCAAAATGTGTCAGTTGAAAATTTTTTTTTCCTTATTTTATGCTCACGCGGTAGAGTAAGGTCATTTTGGCAGTTGATAGCTGTCAACATATAATCGGGTTTATTAAATTGGGAGAAAGCATAAAGCTATATAGCACGGAAGGCATAGAGGAAATTGAGCTGCAGCAGAGAATCGGGCTGAGTTGGGAAAAAGTCGACTTTTCCTTGATGACACATTACCGACGAGTAAGTGCCTTGCTCTCGCCGTCCGGCCGACTCCGCTCAAGGAATGATTTTGCCCAACTTTCTCATAGAACGGTGAGAGCCATCTGCCGCTCTCCGTATCAAAAGGTCCTTCTTTCACTTGACTTGGTTCGTACTATTTATTGTAGTCCTATACTAAAAATGTTCGGGCAAACGTTATCTACAGCGACTCATTAAGATCTGAAAATGCGGGCCCCCTGAGCCGCCGGTGATCAGTGTAGCAATAAGACTCTAACTATAGTGTAGTCCACTTTACGCCTAAGTAATTTGCATAGACTACTGCAATTGAGTAATGATATGATCATTGGCATGGATGGGTCCTTTGGTCATAATTCCCCTTCACTCCTGAATCAAGAGCAATGTACTGCCAAAAGTGACTGGCACTCAAAATTTTGGCAGTGCAATGTGAAACAGCTTGGGGCATAGCAAAGCTAATACCATCAACGCGAGATGTGAGTCTACAGATTCTTTCGATTTCTCAAATATGTTTGAAAAGGGGAGAGACTTTCATGGCCGTTTATAGCCTTTTGTGGAAAGAATTCCTTCTTCAGTCTGGTAAAGTACTAAGAAATTTGGCAACCCGAACGAAATAGCACTTGAACCAAGGCCGCAGCGCAAAGCTTATTCTCTCACGAAAAAATCCTTAGTCCATACCAATTACTTTCGATGGCCCAACAAGAACATCCTGCTGTAACCCGATTCCGGGAGTACTTGCGCATTAATACTATGCAACCTAAACCAGACTACCAAAAGTGTGTTGATTTCCTCGCTGCTCAGGCAACCGAATTGGGTATGTAGACAATGGTCACCATCGTCCCCCGATCTGGGAAACTAAACATATTAAATTGCAGGACTGGCATATAAGGTGGTTGAATCGGCTCCGGGCATACTTAATATATTCATCACGCTTGAAGGTACCGATCCTTCTTTGCCGTCGATTTTACTGAACAGTCATACCGATGTCGTGCCTGTGTTCCGCGAGAAATGGTCCTGCGATCCTTTTGAGGCTATCAAGAGAGACGATGGCTATATCTTGGCTCGCGGAGCTCAAGATATGAAGTGCGTTGGCTGGAGGTAGGCATTTGATAATTTCTTATTTGAGATCTTTGGTTGACATTTGTTTAACCATTTATTCAACTCAGCTACTTTGAAGCTATCCGTGCACTTCTTGCTAAAGGCTGGAAGCCAAAGAGAACGGTCCACATGTCGTTTGTTGCAGGTAAGATGAGTACGTGCTGAGATTTTTTCAAAGTGCGCCAGTAAGCTAAATGTCAGCATACAGATGAAGAGATTGGCGGACAATTGGGTATGAAACTTTTAGTCAACAGACAAGAGTTCAAGGATCTGAATGTTGGTTTTGCGTTGGATGAAGGCATTGTTAGTATGCACCTCATAAGGCATTTTTTCAGGTTGAACCATGTTTTAAGACTTCATGATTGCTATGCAGGCTAGTGAGAAAGACACTATTCGAGTATTTTATGGCGAGCGAGCACCATGGTGGGTCAAGGTTGTATCAACTGGCCAAACGGGTCACGGATCGCAATTGATTATTGAAGACAATGCAACACTCAAGTTGGTAAGTTAATTTACAATTCTATCATTCACATCTTCTTGCATTCTGCTCGTTACGTTCATAACTTATAGCTCAACCACTTTTTCTCTGTTACATAGATGAAAGTCATTAATAAGTTTATGGACTACCGTGCAGATCAAGAGTACAAACTGATCCATGGTATCGACGGACGTAAAGTTGAGTTGGGAGACGTCAACACCATCAACCTCACTATGCTTAACGTAAGTATTTTGCAGATTTGCTGTGATACCTCTGCAGACATTCATCATCTTCATGTAGGCCGGAGTACAATTCAATGTTGTTCCTCAAGACGCATGGGCTGGTTTCGATGTTAGAGTATCACCGAGAACCGACATCAATGAATTCAAGAACATGTTGATCGAAATGGCAGAGTCTGAACCTGGGTAAGAAATCGCTGACTTCCTGCGAGCTCTGGTACGCGGTGTACTCAATTTCTTCTTCACAGCGTTAAGCTAGAATTTGTAACCTTCTTTGGTTCTAACAAACTCACACCGATCGATGATGGCAATCAATGGTGGGAAACTGTTACCAAGGTTGCCAAGCAACAGTAAGTGTTTCACACTAGCATCGACCATTGCTGTTCATCAATACTCATCATACCCGATATAGCAATATCTCACTAGAGCCTGAAATTTTTCCGGCTGCAACTGATAGTCGCTACTTGCGTGAAATTGGTATTCCAGCCTTTGGCATTTCATATCTCAAGAATGTACCTATATTGCTGCACGACCACGATGAACGTATTCACGAGGATCAATTCCTCGAAGGCATTCCCTTCTATTCTAACTTAATCGAACAGTTGGCAGAACTTTAAAAAAAAACTTGCAATAAAATATTGTTTCCCAAACATACTGTTTATTTGTTCAAAGCAATTTAGAAAGCGTTCGCTCTTACTTAATGAAAGTGTTTGGCATGGGCATTTACAGATATGGATTTACGGGCAGACCGTTTAGTTGCCGCCACGTAGACGAAGGACAAGGTGGAGAGTGGACTCCTTCTGAATGTTATAATCAGAGAGAGTGCGTCCGTCCTCAAGCTGCTTACCAGCGAAGATGAGACGTTGTTGGTCCGGAGGAATACCTTCCTTGTCTTGAATCTTTTGCTT